>NC_141063.1:9357310-9479810 GCF_041138505.1 Cibotium barometz
TCAAACATGGTTTTTTATATAGTTAAAAACAATTTGACCTAGGAATACCCATGTCGCCTAGGAACATGTTGAAGAGAGGTGAGCAACAAGGCATTAAACAAGCCCCCCCATGAAAGGGATCACAAGGAGATAAAGGGAGACCTTATCCAATAAGTGTGAAATAGGACAATTGTAAAATTTGAGCATCAAGTAAACACCAAGGTGGAAAATGCAACAGTGAGAAATCCTCAATGAGACTAGTTCATTAGCATCTAGAAAAGCCACATCTATAACTAAACCTACACTTTAGGTTCCTTTTTTTAAAGAATGTTTTTGTGATGGTGTCCTAGCACAAAAGTGATACCTTTCAATTTCAAAGGCACATAGTTGGAGCTTGTTAATAAGGCTTATGGTGCACATAATGAAATGACAACTTGGTGGCATGGTAACTTGATGGCTACTCATCATCATCAACAAAGGCTTCTCGATTTTAAATGTCTTTTCTTTGCAATACTGTTTGCTAATAAAGTTGGAAGGCAAAAGTTTATTCAAGAAGATTATGGTGCTCATAATGAAATGATGGCATAGTGCTATGGTGACTTGAAGGTAACCCTATGAAGCACTTTAGTTCCAAATGTCTTATCTTCACAATTGTGTTAGGTATTATGTATTATAGAAATTAATTTTTAATAAAATAATATTTATTATAAATGCTATAATGATGGCTATTTAAATAGTTGATGTAGAGAATTGACTTGGAAAAATATAAATGAGTCATACATTAGAAAAAGGCCAAATGCATACACACGTGCCTCAATCATGTCATTAAGCATGAGGATACATGAGACACATGTGAAGAGTTTGCACGGTTGTGTTATTGAGAAGAATCCTTCTAGAATTCCTATATAAGTGAAGAGACTTCTGCTATTCATGATGTTGGGCTTTCATGTGGATGCAACTCTTACCTCATTCCATATGGAATAGATAGATAGATAGATTGATATCTATCAATCTATGCATCAATTAATCTATCACACAATCCTTTGTGACTTACCTCTTAAAGTCATTTAAGAGGAAAGAATAGTGATAGTAGTGTTCTTCATCACAATGCATTCAAGGAAAGCCTTTGCAATATCGAACGTAACAACAATAAAACTTGTTGATGATTCTCATCATATTTAAGCTAGAGATGACGTTCACATCATGACTTGCCTCTTAAAGTCATTGATATTCTCAAGAAAAGGTTCTTCAAAGTGAATACAGAAATATAATGAAGGGCATGTAATAAAATGTAGCGACATCAAAAATTGAACTTATAAATTATCATGAGAAAAATAAAGAGATTGGTAGAAGATTATATCTTAGCTAGTCTTTGGTCCCTAGATAAAAGGGAAATCTTTTGTTGAGGAAGGATTTCCCACTTAAGATAGCATGCACAAAAACATAGGGAGAATGTTGTAATGATTGATAAATGCATTATTAAGTTGGATCTAATTTTTTTAAAGGAGAATGATACCCAATTCAAAGGAGAATAAACAAGAAAAGATCATAGGTACAAGGATATTAAAACAAAATAAAGGCCTTATTTTCACTCTATTATAAACAATCTTGAATGCAAAGACAAGAACATGAAAATTAAATTAATTGTTTTTTTTGCGTGCTTGAAATGCAAAATTGACTGTGTAAACTTTTTAGAGCTTAAATATAGTTTTTTGGTAATGTAAACAGTTTTGAGATTAAGTGCCAAAATTTATGTCCATTTTGGTGATAAAGGTTAGAATTATCATGTAAATCCAAGATAAATGTCATATTTTATAGATGCCACAAAGCATAAAAAGAGATTTGCGGATATACATAAGTTTTACAACAAGTGGACAAATGCCTTTAGGTTAGCTTGATCCTAGAAATTGGGTGCTCCATTACTAGCCCAATAAATTGATAAAGTTGTAAGAGGCTATACTTAAATCCCATGGATCGATGCATATAGAGCCCTTGCATAGATAGAGCATATGCATATGTGTAGCCTATGTATAGATGCTATGCATAGAGCCCATACATAGATAAAGCATATGGATATGTGTATAGCGTATGTGTCACCTATGAATAGTCCCATTCCAAGAGCCTATCCATATATAGAGCATATGCAAGATACACATGAGTCTACATATAGAGGCAATGCTTAGAACCTATATATAGAGCTTATGCATAGAGCTCATACATATAGAGGCAATGCTTAGAACCTATATATAGAGCTTATGCATAGAGCTCATGCATGTGTGTAGCATATATGCATATAGAGTCTACGCATAGAGCTTGTACATAGAACCTAAGCATAGCATATATGTAAGACCAAGAGCCTATGCATAGAGCTAAGGTATAAAGGCTATGCTTAGATCCATGGGTCCATTCAAGAGGAGAAAGGGGCTTCTACATTAGTAATGAATCAGCTTTGAGATATGATATGCCCTTTATTGAGGAAGAGTTAACACATGCATTATTTAGCATGGGGCATTGGATGTCATCACAAGCTCTTGCAACTACACAAAATAATTTTCCCATTGTAATAATAAGGCACATGATGTGACTCATTGTTACAAGAATGACCCATTAAAGCACAAGTGTGGGCATTATTGCACAGTGGCCACTACTATAGAGATTGCCCCAATAAAGATTGTACAACACATTCTTCATATGAGGGGGACTCCCAGGAAACTATGCCAATGTTCCCCCTCATGATCTCCTCTAGTCTAGGGGAGGAAACATGGTCTAGCTAACACACTATGTAGGCAACAAAACTCTTTTGTAACATGTATAGGCCCTAAAGAGGTTGTTCTAAAATGAACAATGCAAAAGAATAAAAGATAATGAAAATAGAAGAAAATATGGACTCATCACTTGACTTTCAAATTAATTAACACATTAAATTATTTACAAATTTTTTGTCTCCTATTTGAAATTAAGGTAAACTAATGCCATTGCCATTATACAGCCCCTTATGGAATGAAGTATATCTATAGTTGTGACTCACCAATTTTTCTAAGTCGTATGTAATTTTTTTGAAAGGTTGTAATGACAAGACAAGGGCTACCCCAATGATTTAAAATCCTTCACTTTTATGGCATGGAATGAGACAAGAGTTACATCCACATAGAAGCCCAACATTTTGAATAGCAAAAGTCTCTTCGCTCATATAGGACTTTTAGAAGGATTCTTCTCAATAATACAACTTTGCAAACTTTGTTACATGAGTCTCACAAATATCCTCATGGTCAATGACATAACTACAATAACATGATTGAGGTACGCATGCATTTGGCCCTGTTCTAATGTATGCCTCTTTTCCAAGTCAATGACATAACTACAATAACATGATTGAGGTACGCATGCATTTGGCCCTGTTCTAATGTATGCCTCATTTGTACTTTTCCAAGTCAATCCTCTTATTTAAATAACTCATGATTGAGGCACGCATGCATTTGGCCCTTTTCCAATGTATGACTCATTTTTACTTTTTCAAGTTAATCCTTTTATTTAAATAACCATCATTATAGCCTTTATAACAGTTACTATATTATTACAACTTTTATTCCTCTAATACTCACAATACATATGCAATAACATGATTGGAAAGATAAGACATTTGGAACTAAAGTGCTTTATAGGGTAACTGTCAAGTTACCATACCACCATGTCATCATTTCATTGTTGTGAGCACCAAATTTTCTTGGAAAACTTTTTCCTCCAACTTTATTTACCAAATGCTATTGCAAAGAAATGACATTTAAAATCGATAAGCCTTTATTGATGATGAGTAGCCATCAAGTCACCATGCCACCAAGTTGTCATTTCATTATGTGCACCACAAGCTTCATTAACAAGCTCGCACTATGTGCCTTTGAAATTGAAAGGTACCATTTTTGTGCTAGGATACCAACACCAAAAAAAAAAAAAACTTAAAAAAGGGAACCTAAAGTTTAGGTTTGGCTACTATTGTGGCTTTTCTAGATGCTAATGAACTAGTCTTATTGGGGCTTTCTCATTGTTTCATCTTCCACCTTACTGTTTACTTGATGCTAATGAACTAGTCTTATTGAGGCTTTCTCATTGTTTCATCTTCCACCTTGGTGTTTGTTTGATTCTCAAATTCTACAGTTGTCCTCTTTCACACATATTGGACAAGGGTTCCCTTCACCTCCTTGTGATTCCTTTCGTCATGGGGGGTGCCTTGTTGCTCGAATCTATCTTGGGTCCACATGAGGTCTTTGTGAGGCTACTTCTCTTTTCCCCATATAATTGACATCCAAGAGCTTCCTAGGTCAACTTGTTCCTAGGAGACATGGGTACTCCTACGTCAAATTGTTCTTAACTATGGTTTAAGTGGCCAAATAAAATATACCAACCATGGGTAAACTCTATGAATAGATAAACCCATCTAAGGAACGAAATTCATTAACGATTTAAGCCACATGTCAAATTTACGGTCTTAAGATTATAAAACTTGGGATATAATTAAACTTGATGTATTGTAGCTATTGTAGTTGATTGGAGAGCTTCTATAACTTTGAGTGAAATTATCAAGCAAGTAATGTTCCATGAGTAAAGGCTAGAAACATTGAAGAGATATTAACTTGATTACCTTCATAATCACAATTATTAACCATCCATGCTCTATCGTCTCTCTTCATCTACAACACTCACACATGCATACACATGATTTACAGGAGGAAATCATTAGATGGACTTACCTCCCAAATATGCTCCTCACTTCACTAAGCCACCCCCAAGCTTGAAACTTATGGATGCATGCACCACTAGCACAAGGCCCTAAGATCATAAGGCCACCTCCTAGTCATACCACCATGGTGCACAACCCAAACCACGCGCATAGTACTAGCCTATAAAGCTTGGCAGTCCTAGATCCACCCTAGGGAGCCTAGCCTAGATCTGCCACTAAGTTATGAGTCTACCCTCCCTTTCTTATAGGACTCTAGTGTTATTTTTATTCATACACTAAGTTATCAGCCCACCCTCCCTTTCTTATAGGACACTAGTGCTATTTTTATTCATACACTAAGTTATAAGCCCACCCTCCCTTGCTTATATAGGACTTTGGTGCTATTTTTATTCACACATATGGGATAACATCATTTAAATGAGCACTTTCATTTATGAAAGTAGAGCATAGCAAATAGTTAGTGTGTGACAATGTAACATGGTGGAAAAATGGTTCGAAATTGTTTTTGGTTGTTTCCCTTGCTTTTTTAATATTCGTCAAGTTATCGTTTTTAGAACATATAAAATCGAAAGTATGTCAAATAATTTTTACTTGTTTATATTTAAAACCTTTATATTACTTATATAAAAACAGTACAGATCTATAAAGCTAGATAATTAATTATGTGATAAATATATTATTTTTTGTAATATTATATATATTTAATTATTATGAAAATATAAATATATTAATTTTTCTTAAATATTATATATTTACTTATTATATAAAATATATATTTTAAATATGTGAGGATATGTATATGTGTGTGTGTATCTATGTGTATTTATATATGTATATATATAAAATACACATACATGTATACTAATATATATGTATATATTTCTATATATGTGTATATATATATATATATGCATGTATGTATGTATATATAAATGTGTGTGTGTGTATATATGTATATGTGTGTGTGTGTGTATGTGTGTGTGTATGTATATATATGTGTGTGTGTGTGTGTGTGTGTAGAGAGAGAGAGAGAGAGAGAGAGAGAGAGAGAGAGAGAGAGAGAGAGAGAGAGAGAGAGAGAGAGAGAATATGGATGGCTCTTTCATACTCTTACACACAAAGTGATCTACCATTTGCTAATTATCAAAAATCTTCTCCTCCCACGTAAGTGTGTGGACTGAGTGTCTCTTGCATTGGCCTTCACTTCAAAGATACCTTTTTCAATGGTATGGAGGGAGGAATCCAAGGTACCTTCAATGAGATCCAAATTAACACATGGCTCTTTCTTGCTAATTAAACTGGCTCTTATTTTCAAGATCATATCATTCATTGATATTAAAGTTAGCAGTTGATTCTTTCTCATGCTAATTAGACTAGCAACAACAACAATAAGCTCATTGATGATTCTCATCATATTCAAGTGAGGGATGACATTTATGTCCTTAGTGCAAGTTGGCCTCTTATAGTCATTGAAGAGGCAAGAATAGTGATAATAGTATACTTCACAATGCATTCAAGGAAAGCCTTTGCAATATCCTTTATATTAAGCATGTTATATCAAACCCATTCTTTCATGAGATGAAGGTAATCCCTTACTGTCAATAGTTAGCTTCTTCCTTCACATTTCCTAGCTTTCGCTTGTCTCCGAGCAAACTACTCACTTTCTCTTTAACCTTCTCTCACCTTGCTCTCTTTGACCAGTGTGTATGCACACATGTACATGCACATGTGTGTGTATGCACACATGTACACGTGCGTGTGTGCGTGTATGTGTGTGTGTACATTTGTGCATGTGCACGTGCTTCCTCACCCAATTTGTGTAAATTTGGTCTATATCATGCCATAATTGATTCAAGCCATGATAAAATGTGTAGTCTCAATCGCACTCCTTCAACAAAGGGGTGTAGTCGCATTTCTATCCGTGTAGAAATGAAAGGATCTAGAGATTGAAAACTTGTGTTTCATGGCTATAAATGTGGTTGGTAATGCGGCTATGGGTTCACAATTGGGACGCGTTCCAACTGCGATTATAATCGTAGTTATAAGTATATTTATAACTGCACTTATAATTACGTTCATAACTGCATTCATAAGCTGTGAAACAAAAAAAAAACCACAAAAATTTAGGGCAAAATGGGGGAGATTAATCTTCCCCATTATGCCTCAAAGATTTACATTAAATTTAAGTATACATAATTAAGAGCACATTAAGAACGTAAAGATCCTCATAATATTTAAGAGCATAGAAAGATATTATATTTAAGTATGCATCATTAAGAGCACATTAAGAAGGTAAAGATCCTCATAACATTTAAGAGTATTTACATTTAATATCAAAATATCAAAAGCCCCATCCTTACACTCAAGAAACTCTTGAGGGAATGACTAAGGGTTTAGGGTTGACAGGGCTTGCATCAGAGAAGAGGGAGCCTGCGAAAAAAAAAACCCAAACTCAAAATAAAAGAACATATTGTAAAACTCAAAAAACCCTAACCCTAACACAAGAAAACACCCTTACACATAGGAAATCTTTACCTACTTGCAAGAGAGGATGAGGGAGAGAATGATGAGAGGGCCTGCACGAGAGAATTGGGAGAAGATGTGCTTTTCAAAAGTTGAATATTGAAAAGAGGAGAACTGTTCTTAGGTTTATGTTTCTTTGCCATCAATATAAATTTTATCCCAAAGATGCTCATTTCGACACATATATTGACATACGAATCGATGAAACTACCGATGCATATACCAAGGCCCGTAAGATCACGTAAGCTCACATGTTTGAAAGAAACTATCTCACTAAAAACATTGGTAGAAAATATTGATAATGGGGTAGATCTATTGTAGAGTGATTTATCTTCAGATTTAGTGTTTTAAAGTCCTAGATACCATATCATTATATGTGCTCATGTGGCAACACCATGGATTTCTCCATTGGAAGTCTTTGAACCGTGTGCAATTATGTTCTGTAGAGTTTACAAGCATGTAGTGTAGAGAATCCAATTTGTCGCCTTGTTTGTTTTCTTACATTTGACCACCTATGCTAGTGCCAACATTTCAATGTGCATGCCATAGTCTTTTAGAAGGGCTTGAAAGGCTACTTCACAACACATGATTAATACAACCAAAGGCATGAAAGCCTAAACTCAAGTGAATTTTTATGTTGTCTACATAGTACACGTGTGAAAGGGAGCTGTGAGCGCTCGGTTTTTCAACGACGTGTGTGACCCGTGACCCTATGGAAAAACTACGATTTCAAAATGTTCACACTGCGGTGAGATAGGCAACATTGCGCATCTCTGGCTTGTTGCCTTTGCCTCGCCACCACGTCCTAAGAGACCTGCAGCATATCATGAAGCAGCCCATAATATGCATGCTGCTGGTGGCAGCCTGCTGCCTCCTCTCTCTTCTTGTGCTCTCTCGTGGAGCTCGCACTCTCCCCTGTTCTGGTAATCCTCTTCTTAATCCTACTCGATTAGGTTAATCTAGTCTGTCTAATGATTTCACTTCATGTTTAAGACGGAATGATTGATCATTCTGAAAGCGTTCGGGTTGTCGCAGGACAGAAGATGGATGCTTCGAGCGATGGTATTAGAGAGGTCTCTCTCTCTCCCTCTCTCTCTCTCTCTCTCACACACACACACTATCTTAACACGCGCGCGCGCACACACACAGAGACAGGTTTATTAACACAGCCTTTGCATCGTGTTTGAGCCGCAGTTATCGCATCAACGTGAGCTGCTCGTAGACCACGAAGATTACATATGCGCTCCGAAGTGTGGATCTCAAACCCAGAACTCGGCATCCCCACCCTGACACGCCCTAGCTTCATCTCACGAGCAAACCAGCCTCAACGCACGAAATCAGCCTCCACAGAAACCTTTAATCACACTTATTATTGGGCCCTTGAAATGGTAAAGTGATGTATATGAGCATATTTTGTGTTTCCCTTTTCAATTCCCTTTTCAATACCGTTGCCTTAGCTCAAGCCAACCTAAAAGTTATATAATGCTAAACACAAGTTATAATTGCTAAACATTTTTCATCTTTGGTAGTATTCACTACTAAAAAAAAGTTGAAATTGAAAAATTCCACTTGCAATTTGCATTTCTTTATTTTTCTTTTCAAACTAGAATGCTTGGGTAGCCTTATCCACTTATACAAGTGTGCGAGTGTGCTCGAACAAACTAGAATGCTTGCGTAGCCTTATCCACTTATACAAGTGTGCGAGTGTGCGAGTGTGCTCGAACAAACATGAAGTTGAATTCATACTAACACAGAACATTCAAAGATAAAGCATTGTCCATAGCTACTGCTGATGACTTCGTTGTGTCATGTGTGCACCTAGTTGATGTATAGGAATGTAAGTTTGACAATAAATGAACAAAAAGTAATGGGGTGCACTTCATTATTACAGTGCAGAATCGAATTATGTGCACGTGGTATAGTGAGTATTGTGTTTGTATTTCTTATGTTGCATGTATTCAATTTTAAAAGGATATACAGTGTTTGCATTCTACTTGAATTTAGAGTCGTTCAAGTCTTGTAGTAGTGAAAAAAGGGTATGGCATGGGGATGAACATTTCGAGCATGGGTAACTATAGGATCTTCAAATGTCAACATTCTATGATATGTGAGAACATCACGTACGCTAGTCTTGGTATGAATGCTTCTTTTATCACGAGGATGAATTTTATTGAGAGTGTTGCTCCATGTGCCTTGTGTCCTGTTATGGCATATGCTAATGTTAATGGAAATGTGGACTTGTAGAACCATATACCATTGACAGTTCTTTTGGCATGCTTCGTATGACGTAGTGTTATTGTGCTTTGTGTTGTGTCAATTTTGACACATATTGCTACAGCTATTCATTAGGATCTTCAAGTATTTCCTCTACGTTGCATGATGCCATGTTTGCTACTCCGATTGTGTCGAGTCAATGTTCTTGATCGTCATACACTTGACACCTACTACAACTTTAAGTATTTCGTTGAAGTTGATATCGCCAATCTAGTGCTGTAAGAAAGGCTCATTGAGGCCATTGGTTTTCAAGCTGACTGTGACTATATCTTTTTTCGAGAGCAAATTTGTGAGCATTATGTGTTTGTCTATAGCATCCAGTAATAGTGCACTTGCTAGCTTCACATTAGTCGTGCAACTTTCGCCTATCCACTTCATTGCCAATCTTTAATTCATTGAGTATGGAGTAATGCTTGGAAGGTGGGCAATGTGGGTGCCACCGCTCACACAACATCATTAGACACACATACTCTTATGATAGAGAAGAGTAAAAGAAGCACTCTACCACAAAAGCATGTAAGCAATCCCTCTCTCAATGTGCACACGTCCACACAGTACACAAGAGAGTCTTACAACACAAGAGAGAAAAATAGTAACTCTAGTTTGGATAATGTGATTATATACATGACCACCTTTTTACATGTGGCCTCCCAAGAGTATGTGCGTAGGATTCCGATGGTCTGCAAATATTATATACAAGGTAGTTTCAGGTTATAGATTTATCCATTACCCATATCTCCTTATGTAGAAGCTTTTTCCTATTGCTATCTTAAGGTTGAAGTTGGTTGATTTTCCTTTGGTTGCTTCACTTTGGCAATTTAAGTCATGTGTTATGACTCATCCTTGGGTCCTTGTCTTGCCTTGATACCCATTGAATTAGGCATAATTGGTGTAAACTTCACTTGCTACATTAAGCCCTATTTTTCTTGATATGACTTGTGCTATAAGGTAGTCTCCTAGGTTGCTAATGCACTTTGTTATGTGCCTTAGGCACACAAATTTTGGTGTAGCCTTGATAAAACATTTGGGCCTCTAACAGTTGCCATTGTACCCACTCCTCGTTATGGCATATACCACTTTTACTTGCTTCTTTTATGTCTTGCCTAGCTTAGTATTTCCAAGGTGGTTTCTTAAATTTTGGTATCCAGAGGGTAGAGTTTCCAGGATAGAATCCCCATGCTTTAAGCATTTCCATGTGATAAAGTCCTTATGCTTTAAGCAATGTTCTTTCATGCACTACTACAAAGGGGTATAGCCACATTTCTATTCGTGTAGAAATCAAAGGATCTAGAGATTGAAAACTCATGTTTCATGGTTATAAACATGGTTGGTAATGTGGCTATGGGTTCACGATTGGGATACATTCCAACTACGGTTATAATTGTAGTTTTATAAGTATATTTATAACTACGCTTATATTTATGTTTATAACTGTATTCATAACCTTGAAACAAAAAAAAAAAGAAAAAAATTGGGGCAAAATGGGGAAGATTAATCTTTCGTATTATTCCTCAAAGTTTTTACATTAAATTTAAATATACATAATTAAGAGCACATTAAGAACGTAAAGATCTTCATAATATTTAAGAGCATAGAAAGATATTATATTTAGGTATATATCATTAAGAACACACTAAGAAGGTAAAGATCCTCATAACATTTGAGAGCATATAAATATATTATATTTAATAACCAAAATACCAAAAGTGTATTTATGATATATATATATTTTATATTCAAAAAGAGGAATCATATCCTCAACCATGAGTTCTAAACAAAAACAACTATCCTAGAGTGCCCTATTTGTCTTCATCGTCAAGCTCCTCTTCATCATCATCATCATCATGCTCCTCCTCATCATTATCCTATACAAAATAGAAAAGAAAGAAAAGAACTATAATTTTGTTATAAAAGATAAAAGAGAATATGAAATAATATTAAATTCACCTTAATAAGAGCTTGAACTATGACCCCCTTTTCAAGAAGCCATTACCACGTTTCTTTCTCATTGTGTCTTTGACAATAACCATATTCTTCTTTTGTTGGTGAGAGCGATTACCTTGTGCTTTTTCTATGAAAATAAATTAATCATCTTATGTAAAATCTAGCTTGTGCTTTCTTTTGATGGTAAGAGCAATCAGCTTGTGCTTTCTAGGAAAATAAATTAATCATCTTATGTAAATTTGAGTCAAATTATATGCATAAGATGAAGAGATGATGCAAAAAAATGTGTTAACACTTTTAAATTTTGAGTAAAGGTGGTTTTCCTACCCAAATCATAGTGTGAGGGGCCCATCGTAGCCACTTTGTGCTAAGTTGTTGCCTTTTTTATGCATCCCCTTGTAGGGCAAGTTTCCCACTTGAATCATAATGTTATGGTTCAAGTGGATTTCCCACTTGAATCATAATGTTATGGTTTAGGTGGATTTCCTACCTGAATCATAGTGTGTGGGGCCCATCATTTGCGCTAAGTTGCTACCCTTTGTTATGCATGCCCTTGTAGGTTCTATCTAAACTACTTCTTGGTAATGCTTCACTCTTTGTTAGCCTTGTAATTATGTTTTGGGTGCCCCGAGTCACTTACTCCCAAGCGGGGCCTAGGGAAAAAAGGCTTGGAACTATAAAAGCCAATTTCTCTTATAACTCATTCTCCCACTTGTGCAATAGGAGTGGACTATTCTCTCTCTCCCTCTCTCTTGCAACTCTAATCTAGCATGTGTGGTGTGCTTAGGGTTAGGGTTTGGACGTGATTAGTGCTAATCACTTGTTCCCTCTTGCTCGCTCTCTCTCTCTCTCTCTCTCTCTCTCTCTCTCTCTCTCTCTCTCTCTCTCGATTAGGCTAACCAACACGATCCTCTTTCGCATATCCCATATGATCTTCGCGAGAGAGCTTACATCACCCGTTGGATTAGAGCAACTACCTTGGCGTGACAACAAGTGCGGGAGGACGACAGTGAGACAAGCGGCTATGGTGGAGCGCTTGAGCCTGGCTCAAGCTCGGCGAATAGACAACTTCCCACGACGCGTTAGGGTAGGGTTTTTTAACATCTTTGGCACCGCTATCGGGGAGCGCCATTCGCTACTTGTCTACAATATCTTTGATTCGAATCTAAGAGAGCCTCCATAGCCCGGTGCTAGGTAAGCTTTTTGGCATGCGGTTTTTTTATTTTTTGTTGTATTTTAATGTTTTTCTTGGTTATTTTTTATGTTTTTGTTGAGATACATGTATAGCTTTGTGTTTAGATTAGGATTATCACTTGTTTGAGTGAAAAAACTTGAGATTTGGGTGATTAGAGAGCCTAATCAAGAGGGTTTTGCTTAAACCTAGACCATTTTTCTTAAATTTTAGCTTAATCTTTTTTATTTTGCTTAATCCCTTTACAATAGTGGTTTTTGACTAATTTAGAGATAATCTAACTAAACTAAAAAATATTTTTCTTAATCCCACTATTAATCACCTTTTAACCCTTTTCTTTGCCCTCTAATTACTCCTAATTGTTGGTGAGGAGTTTAGGGATGGGGATTTAATAAGTAGATTAGCAATGTTTAGGCTAATCCAATGATGTGCTTATCCCCAATTAATCCCTTTAATTAGGTCTCTAATTAAGCCACTCAAAAGAGAAAAAATTAGACAAAAGAGACCAAATTAGTGCTAATTCTTACTAATTAGGGTCTAATGGGAGTGAAATAAACATAGATTTGGGTCAAGGCCCTTGGGGTTTAGAACACTAATGCCACTCCAATTAGTCTAATTACAAGTAATTACGCTTAATTTTTTGATTTTTTGCTCTCCTTTGAGTCCACTAATCATAATAACCAATAGATTAGTGATGATTCATAAAAATTAAGAGATAGTTTATGGTTTTTTTAGGTTTTTTGTTTTATTAGTGTTCTATCTAACAATGCTAACCTCAGGCAACCTCTAACTTTAGCCTTTTCCCACCTACTTGCATTAATGAGGGGATCTTAGTTGTCCTCCACTCACTTCCCTCTAATTTGAAATTCAAATTTCAAAAGTTACCATGGCCATTTCATTCTTGAATAGTCACCTTCTAAATTGTATTAAATCTGACTTAGCTCTCTCTTACAATCAGCGCTGCTCAGTGCATATATATAGTGTTTACAATGAGGATTTAAAGTGGCATTAATGCCCTATTGAATCTCCGTGGCAGCAATACGCCTAGTGTATGTTAATGAATTCTCCTAATGTATGTTAGCACCACTAACACCTAGCACACCCAGTGGGTTGAGTGCACCGAGACGAATGGAACCCATTTTCCATTAGTGTGACTAACCATTGTACCCACTCCTCGTTATGGCATATACCACTTTTACTTGCTTCTTTTATGTCTTGCCTAGCTTAGTATTTCCAAGGTGGTTTCTTAAATTTTGGTATCCAGAGGGTAGAGTTTCCAGGATAGAATCCCCATGCTTTAAGCATTTCCATGTGATAAAGTCCTTATGCTTTAAGCAATGTTCTTTCATGCACTACTACAAAGGGGTATAGCCACATTTCTATTCGTGTAGAAATCAAAGGATCTAGAGATTGAAAACTCATGTTTCATGGTTATAAACATGGTTGGTAATGTGGCTATGGGTTCACGATTGGGATACATTCCAACTACGGTTATAATTGTAGTTTTATAAGTATATTTATAACTACGCTTATATTTATGTTTATAACTGTATTCATAACCTTGAAACAAAAAAAAAAAGAAAAAAATTGGGGCAAAATGGGGAAGATTAATCTTTCGTATTATTCCTCAAAGTTTTTACATTAAATTTAAATATACATAATTAAGAGCACATTAAGAACGTAAAGATCTTCATAATATTTAAGAGCATAGAAAGATATTATATTTAGGTATATATCATTAAGAACACACTAAGAAGGTAAAGATCCTCATAACATTTGAGAGCATATAAATATATTATATTTAATAACCAAAATACCAAAAGTGTATTTATGATATATATATATTTTATATTCAAAAAGAGGAATCATATCCTCAACCATGAGTTCTAAACAAAAACAACTATCCTAGAGTGCCCTATTTGTCTTCATCGTCAAGCTCCTCTTCATCATCATCATCATCATGCTCCTCCTCATCATTATCCTATACAAAATAGAAAAGAAAGAAAAGAACTATAATTTTGTTATAAAAGATAAAAGAGAATATGAAATAATATTAAATTCACCTTAATAAGAGCTTGAACTATGACCCCCTTTTCAAGAAGCCATTACCACGTTTCTTTCTCATTGTGTCTTTGACAATAACCATATTCTTCTTTTGTTGGTGAGAGCGATTACCTTGTGCTTTTTCTATGAAAATAAATTAATCATCTTATGTAAAATCTAGCTTGTGCTTTCTTTTGATGGTAAGAGCAATTAGCTTGTGCTTTCTAGGAAAATAAATTAATCATCTTATGTAAATTTGAGTCAAATTATATGCATAAGATGAAGAGATGATGCAAAAAAATGTGTTAACACTTTTAAATTTTGAGTAAAGGTGGTTTTCCTACCCAAATCATAGTGTGAGGGGCCCATCGTAGCCACTTTGTGCTAAGTTGTTGCCTTTTTTATGCATCCCCTTGTAGGGCAAGTTTCCCACTTGAATCATAATGTTATGGTTCAAGTGGATTTCCCACTTGAATCATAATGTTATGGTTTAGGTGGATTTCCTACCTGAATCATAGTGTGTGGGGCCCATCATTTGCGCTAAGTTGCTACCCTTTGTTATGCATGCCCTTGTAGGTTCTATCTAAACTACTTCTTGGTAATGCTTCACTCTTTGTTAGCCTTGTAATTATGTTTTGGGTGCCCCGAGTCACTTACTCCCGAGCGGGGCCTAGGGAAAAAAGGCTTGGAACTATAAAAGCCAATTTCTCTTATAACTCATTCTCCCACTTGTGCAATAGGAGTGGACTATTCTCTCTCTCCCTCTCTCTTGCAACTCTAATCTAGCATGTGTGGTGTGCTTAGGGTTAGGGTTTGGACGTGATTAGTGCTAATCACTTGTTCCCTCTTGCTCGCTCTCTCTCTCTCTCTCTCTCTCGATTAGGCTAACCAACACGATCCTCTTTCGCATATCCCATATGATCTTCGCGAGAGAGCTTACATCACCCGTTGGATTAGAGCAACTACCTTGGCATGACAACAAGTGCGGGAGGACGACAGTGAGACAAGCGGCTATGGTGGAGCGCTTGAGCCTGGCTCAAGCTCGGCGAATAGACAACTTCCCACGACGCGTTAGGGTAGGGTTTTTTAACATCTTTGGCACCGCTATCGGGGAGCGCCATTCGCTACTTGTCTACAATATCTTTGATTCGAATCTAAGAGAGCCTCCATAGCCCGGTGCTAGGTAAGCTTTTTGGCATGCGGTTTTTTTATTTTTTGTTGTATTTTAATGTTTTTCTTGGTTATTTTTTATGTTTTTGTTGAGATTCATGTATAGCTTTGTGTTTAGATTAGGATTATCACTTGTTTGAGTGAAAAAACTTGAGATTTGGGTGATTAGAGAGCCTAATCAAGAGGATTTTGCTTAAACCTAGACCATTTTTCTTAAATTTTAGCTTAATCTTTTTTATTTTGCTTAATCCCTTTACAATAGTGGTTTTTGACTAATTTAGAGATAATCTAACTAAACTAAAAAATATTTTTCTTAATCCCACTATTAATCACCTTTTAACCCTTTTCTTTGCCCTCTAATTACTCCTAATTGTTGGTGAGGAGTTTAGGGATGGGGATTTAATAAGTAGATTAGCAATGTTTAGGCTAATCCAATGATGTGCTTATCCCCAATTAATCCCTTTAATTAGGTCTCTAATTAAGCCACTCAAAAGAGAAAAAATTAGACAAAAGAGACCAAATTAGTGCTAATTCTTACTAATTAGGGTCTAATGGGAGTGAAATAAACATAGATTTGGGTCAAGGCCCTTGGGGTTTAGAACACTAATGCCACTCCAATTAGTCTAATTACAAGTAATTACGCTTAATTTTTTGATTTTTTGCTCTCCTTTGAGTCCACTAATCACAATAACCAATAGATTAGTGATGATTCATAAAAATTAAGAGATAGTTTATGGTTTTTTTAGGTTTTTTGTTTTATTAGTGTTCTATCTAACAATGCTAACCTCAGGCAACCTCTAACTTTAGCCTTTTCCCACCTACTTGCATTAATGAGGGGATCTTAGTTGTCCTCCACTCACTTCCCTCTAATTTGAAATTCAAATTTCAAAAGTTACCATGGCCATTTCATTCTTGAATAGTCACCTTCTAAATTGTATTAAATCTGACTTAGCTCTCTCTTACAATCAGCGCTGCTCAGTGCATATATATAGTGTTTACAATGAGGATTTAAAGTGGCATTAATGCCCTATTGAATCTCCGTGGCAGCAATACGCCTAGTGTATGTTAATGAATTCTCCTAATGTATGTTAGCACCACTAACACCTAGCACACCCAGTGGGTTGAGTGCACCGAGACGAATGGAACCCATTTTCCATTAGTGTGACTAACCAATTATCCAAAGATGAAGAATAAAAATCAGAATCCTTTAGATTGCCAAGCCCGAAAAAATTATGCGGATTCATGTATTTGATTTCTAGTACTACTACAGCTTTCGGATGAACCTCCTTATAGTCAGTATAAATTTGTAAAGAATAAGCACTAAGCAGAGTCCACCAATGAGTAATAGGGTCAGGGCATGCTGGTGCTCGAAGCCAAAATTCATCATCCCATTATACGGGTTTATTGGCTTCAGCATGCCCCCCTAGGAGTCATTTAACCCTATCTCGCGGAACCATTGTGTGTTTCGTTGGGCGTTCTATGGACTCTCTATCAGCACTCCTTTCTTTTTCCCTTTTGTTATAGCAAGACGAGTATAATTTAGTAAGAATTGGTTAATTTCATCCCAGTATATTACGAGGTAAAAGGGGTAGAGGCTTTAGATAAAGAATGAACTAATTGTTATAAATATTCCGTCCCGCGAAAATAATCTTGTTGATAATTGTACAAGCTATCTCCCTTTAATTGCTGCATCCGCCGATTAATCACGCTTTCTTTATCAAGTTGGTTTGCCAATTGATTGGATTGGAGAATCAGGTCATCATTTGATTTACGGAGGAGTTGGAGTAGACTAGCAGAACTGGCAGGAGTATTTGATGACGAAGTTCCCCCCACCGAATGTAAAACTTGTTGGCGAAGGTCGACAACTTGTTCACTCCTTTCTTTCAATCGATGAGTTAAATCTGTAGTACTTTGTTGGAAGCGTTCCACTTGAGCTTTGTGGTCCTTATGAGCCTTCATCAAGTCTTTCTCTATGGCGGTTTTCTCCTGTCGTAGCGCCTTCACTTGCTTCCACCACAGTTCTTGAATGACCTTCCCCTTGGTTGGTCCTTCTCCAACCAAGGTCTATAAAGAGTTTGCCCTTTGCATCAGCTGCTCTTTCTCTTTAGATAGCTCTTGAGTTTCATCATCATACTCCTTAAGCTCCTAGCGGAGGGAGTTGCATTCATCTTGTGATATCTGAAGCTCATTTTGTATGGTGAATGCATGCTATTGAGGAGATTGAATATCCAAATTAAGCAAAGGGGTATCACTAAGTACAAGTTGCTTTTTCCCATTGGGATCCGTCGTCTCCTCCACTGGCTGTTTAGACTCTATAGTGGCAAGTTTTAATTTCTTTTCCAGTAGTAACACTTAGTTTTGCAACTCCGCCACTTGTCTTTTAAGCTTTTCCTCTTTCGTAGAAGTTCTGTGGTTTGGTAGATTGCCCAAATTTGGCTGGGAGCTTGTAGCAGCACTTGTAACATGGTTGGCTTCCTCTTTAGTCGTGTTACCTTCATCATCATTTTGACTTAGGACATTAAAAACTATGCAAGACAATAGCTTTGCAGGTAGGAGGCAGTTGCTCCAACGCCTGAAGAAGATGTTTCTTCATCTCTGTATATAATTTATCCATATCTATGAGCCCTTTAAGCTCCCAACTATCCCATTCTTCTGTCATTACTATGATTACCTCAGTATCTTTCGTCTTCAACATTAATGGGAGCCTGGGCAGTCCTTTTCCAACGCCTGAAGAAGATGTTTCTCCATTTATGTATATAATTTCTCTATATCTGCAAGCCCTTTTAGCTCCCAACTATCCCATTTTTATGCCATTACTATGATTACCTCAGTATCTTCATCTTCAGCATCAATGTGAGCTTGGGCATCACATTGGGATTCATACATATGCTTCTAAACTTTATCTACATTGCAGATGAACGGATCTACCACAAATGGCAAGGTGAGTTGTTACCACATTTTTAACTCTCTCTTCATCCTGAGTTCTAGCGTCTGTGGCAACTTGCAAAGTCTCATGCTCCACCCATTGTTAGATTAATCCTGAGATCTATCATTGCAATTTGAGCCTTTTCGCTTTGTTTTTTTTTATTTCTCAAGTTTTGCATTATGTGCTTGCAACTATGTGCTTGCAACTGGGCTTGTAAATCCAAAATTTGCAGGGTTTTATCATGGCGCTCTCCCTGAGCATTACTCAGAGATTCAGCCATTTCTTCCTTTTTAGCAAGAATAGAGCTCAACAATGTACTTTAAGATTCTAGCATTTGTTATGTTGTCATGCTTTTGGCCTCTACATTTGCGAGTTGTGCTTGTAAATCAAGCTCCCACTGTTGTGTCACCAAATCAACATGGGCAATGTGTGTCATGTACTCCGCTAGTTCTTTCACCTAATCTAGGCAGATTTCACATGGAAAAGCTAGAACACATAGAACACCAAGATTGCCTCATTCAGTTGACGTCTTCTCAAACTTTGTTTCCTCTTATTTTGGAAGCACTTCCGTTGTGAGATCACATCAGTAATGGCAGGGTGAATAACCTCTGTTTACATTACTTCTAGATTTTCCTGTTGAATAGGCTAGTTTGTATGGATACGAATGGGATTATCCATATTATGTACAGCTTCGAAAGGGTGAGCTTCTTATGTTTCTATTGTGAGGTTAACGGCTCTCCTCCTCTCTTATTGTGAGGTTGATGATTTCACTAGGGCGCTCCTCCATTGTAGCTCCTACTATATTTTTTAATAGTTTGTCAGTAGGAGCATCCCTCGCCAAGCCACACAGTCGCTTCGCATATTTTGCAGAAACACGATGAACTTTACTATGTTTCTTTCATTCCCTTGCCACCACTAGAAGTAGGTCAGAGGAATCTTCCCTAATAATAATAGTGGTGTCAATCGCAATGCCTTCAGGCAATGCCAATAGTCAAGAGGCATCCGCATTCCTTGAAGAGCAACCAAATATGGCACAAGTTGATGGTGGAAAATGCCGGCCCAAGGATTATTATCCCCCTTTTGAATTGTTAAGAGCCATCCTCCCACCCTTCTGGAGACATAAGAGAGCTTGTGTAAGGGAAAACATTTCTACCCCATAAACTTTACTCGGGATCAAATCTCCACATCCTCACAGCCTTGAATTAAAAACTCGGGATCAAATCTCCACATCCTCACAGCCTTGAATTAAAAACTCTTTTACTTGAGGGGGGCGTAGTTTTGGAATGACCTTCCCCTTGGTTGGTCCTTCTGCAACAACCAAGGTCTTTAAAGAGCATGCCCTTTGCATCAACTTCTCTTTCTCTTTAGATAGTTCTTGAGTTTTTTCCTCATACTTCCTAAGGTGGAGGTGGAAGGAGTTGCATTCATAATGTGATATTTGAAGCTCCTTCTGTATGGCAAATGTTGTCGAAGAGATTGGGTATCCAAATTAAGTAAAGGGGTAGATGATGAACGATCTACTTCATCCATATTTCTACTACTCTTCCTCCGCGGCCTTCTTGGTGGCTTCTGCAGCTTACGAGCTCTTCTTGTGTTGGGGGGTGGCGGAGCCTGTTCTGTAATTGTTAGCTCGTGGTGTGGCCTCTTAGCTGGTGGGGGGTTAGGAGAAGTAGATGGAGAGGGTAATAAGGTGACTGTAGCATCTAGGCCACTCAGCTGGATTGCACGGGGCAACTCCTCCCATCCAGCTACATGGTAGAGTACTTTTGTAAGCAGGGTAGCAGCCGCTAGCTTCCCTTGGGGGTTGGAGCAGACTGCATGCAGTTCTCTGAAAAGGTGATATGCCCAGTTCACCATCTGGACTTGGTGGACCCGAGCCAAAGGAGACATGCTACAGAGTGACTGAAACGGTTTGTCCACCTGGTGGTGTGAGTAAGAATTATAATGCTCGTGTGGGCATGACAAGATCATCCTGTGCAACATTCACCCATTCAACACCAGACCTCTGGTGAGCTTTGATGCATTGTTGAGGTGGACACATGACTGATTTATTGTGGTATTCTTGGATGATATATTGATTTATAATAAAACATTGCGAGGGCACATAGAGCATCTCAGGACCGTCTTACAGGTTTTAAGACAAGAGAAGCTCTATGCCAAGGAATCCAAGTGTGATTTCTTTAAAACGGAACTTACCTATCTGGGTCATGTTATTACTCGTGATGGAATTCGCGTAGACCTAGAGAAGGTGTAGGCATATGCTCACTTATGGTAGTGCTATGTGTGAAATTGGCTTAACCAAGGGCATTTTTTCTCATGTGGTTTTTTCCCTTGGATATCAAGTGTGAAAGGACACTCTATCCATATAATATTTTGTACTTCTATATTATATGGATGTGACACACATGCAAGGGTTGACTTGCATTTTGTGGCTACCACACTTTTTGGCTCTCTCTCTCTCTCTCTCTCATTTCTGTGTGAGCTTCTTTTTCCTGCACCTAACCCTAATTTGCAGGTTTCTGTGTGTGAGTCCAACACCAACAGAAGGTACACGAATTCCATGAATGGCCTATTCTGAAGACTCTATGGCAGATCAAGTATTTTTTGGGATTTATTGGATTAAAAAAAATATATTCTAAGGTTACGCCAAGGTCCATTGACTCAACTCCTTGAGGAAAAGAAGGGCAAGCATAGTCCTATAGCGCTGCCTGCTCCGCCCGCCGCCGCGTCTGGTTCCGTCCGCTCTGGGAGCTGCCCACATGTCTGTGTGGCCCGTCTGTACCTCCGCGATGTCAGCTGACTGTTCCTACACCCTCGCCTGCACCTGCTGCACGGACATTTCAAGTTCCGCGCTGCGCCTCCACTTGCTCGTCTGTACTGCGCAACTGACACAAGCCCCGTACCTGCATGTGCTCACGCCGTCTGCAGTGCCTTGTGCCACCCAGATCCCAAGCCCCGTACCTGCTCATCCGACAGCTCCTCGTGCTCGCCCGTACCTGGCCATTTCAAGGACATCAACTCCTTTGCAGGTATTTTAAATTCAGATTTTTTTTTAAAAAAAAAAGGGGGGGAACATTTTCGTGGATATCTTCCATAGGACGAAGGCAAGAAAATGAAGGAATTTGGGGGATTGCCAAAATTTTCCTTCGCATGGAAAATTGCAGGAGGCATTACATGTATTTGATGCTGTTGCTTTGGTTGGAATTTGGGAGTTTTTCGAATTAACCTCAAAATCAGCAAATTAAGACTCCCTTGTTTGCAGAAATTTGGGGCTTTTGTGAAAATTGGGCAATTGACTGCACATTGAAGCAATTGCAGTGCATAAAAAATGGGGCTTTTCAGATTGGAGCATGTAATTGGGGATTACGGCAGTGATTTGTCGCATATGTATACACATTGTGTATAATTGGACAATTTGGTGCAGGTTTACACTTGCTTCAGTTTGCAGGCAAATAATTTGCACAGGACATTTGGTTGCCTGGTAGTGCATATTGGTGCTTGGTTTGCTTGTAGGTATATTTTGTTGGCATGGCTCAAAATGCTACAGATGTATTTGGTGTGCTCACCCAGGAGAACAAGTTGGATGGATCTAACTACTCCTTCTGAAGTTTCATGATCCGTAATTTGCTGGTAGCCAAAGGGCTTTGGGCATCGTGTGTGGTGATGACACACGCCCACTTATCATATAGGCAGCAACGCCTCAAAGGGGAGGTGCTCAAAGAGCTCCTGAGGTAGAACCTGCTCCCACACAAGAGCAGAAGAGATGGGACTCTAGGGATGCACAGGCCATATCCTTGATAGCCCTTTTAGTGAAAAGGACTATTATTCCACACATTCGGCATCAAAGCTTGTATAGGACACATTGGAAGCAATGTATCAGGTACGCAACGAGGCAAGAGTTGCTTACTTGAAGAGGCAATTGGATCTTCTTTCTATGGATGAGGGTGACTCCATGGTAGATTATCTCACCAAAGTGAGATTTGTAGGAACAATTGCTCAACATTGATGAGGTTATCCCAGACAGACAGTTGGTCACCAACACTCTTCATTCTTTACCACCTTCCTACTTGGGCTTTCACACCTCTCTCAACCTCTTTATGAGAGTAGGTGGTGATCTCGTCACTTTTGAAGAGCTGGTGGGTTTACTCTTGCAGAAAGAGCAAACAAGAGTAAACTTATCTAGCAACCGTGGTGGAGACAAGGCATTTATAGCCAAAGATAAGATTAAAGCAAAGAGCTTTAAGCATGGGTGACAACAGTCTAGTAAGGCTGGTCATGGACAGTCCTCTTCTGGTGGTGAAAAGTCTGACAAAGGAGATGCAAACAAGCCTACAAAGAAGGGCAAATATCACTACTGCCATAAGCCTGGCCATTACATCAATGAATGTAGAAAGTGGATTTCAAAAGAGAAAAAGAAAGATGTAGGCAATGTAGTAGCATTCTCTTCTGATGACAAAGCACAGCAATCGGCTAATGTAATTTAGGAAGAGTACACTTTTTTGGTCACATGCACTAGTGACACACCAAGTGCTTCAGTCAATGATGTGTCTTGCATTGCATCTGACAGACAGGATGTATCATGGTATTTTGATAGTGGTGCTTCGAGCCACATCACTTCATGCAAAGATGTATTTCAGCACTTGGTTTATGCTTCAAATTGCCGCACTGTATCATATACAGATCATACCATATATCCAGTAAAGAGAATTGGCAATGTCATACTTATTGCAGCCAATGGCACCAATATATGTATGAAAAATGTGTTGTATGTTCCAGGGATAAATAAAAATCTGCTCTCCATCTTAGCCATAAACGATCAAGGTTTAAAGGTTGAATTTGAAGATGGGAAGTGTTTGGTAAGACCCATCAAAGGGTTATGAAATAGTCACTTTTTTTGGAACACGATACAAAGGCTTGTATAAGCTGGACAGCTATGACAAGCGTACTTATGATGCAAATATAGTGACTGCCCACACTCCTGCTATGCATCATGTAGAGCTATGGCATGCTCGTTTTGGGCATGTAAATTTTTGGAGTTTGATGCTTTTGCAAAAGCATCATATGGTTGATAATATGCCACCTCTTGAGTCTCCAACAAGACATGTATGTGAGGGGTGTATTTTGGGAAAGATGCAATGAAAACCATTCCCCAAGGATGGAGCTGTTAGAGCTGAAAGTAAATTACAGCTCATACATAGTGATGTATGTGGTCCAATGCGGACACCATCCATAGGGGGCATCTTTCTTTCGTCACATTCATTGATGACTACTCCAGGTTTGCTTGGGTTTACCCCTTGAAAGCGAAAGCAAAGGTGTTTACATGCTTTCGACACTTTGTAGCAATGGCTGAAAATATGTGTGGATGTAAAGTCCAAACACTCCGCTCAGTTAGAGGTGGAGAATACATGTCAAATGCATTCAAGGATTATATGCTTCAAAAGGACATCAAACACCAATGTACTGTGCCTTATACATCGCAGCAGAATGGTGTAGCTAAGAGGAAAAATAGATCTCTCATGGAGATGGCAAGATGCATGGTGAAAGCACAAAAGTTGGCTCACAATTTTTGGATGGAAGCTATAATGTGTGCCACTCACGTGTTGAACAGGTGTCCAACAAAAGCTTTGAAAACCATAACACCATTTAAGGCTTGGTATAGCCGAAAGCCAAAAGCGGATTATATGCGTACATTTGGGTGTTTGGCATATGCACATGTGCCAGAACAACTCCGAACAAAGCTAGATGATAAAGCAATGAAATGCATTTTTGTGGGCTACAGCAATGAGAGCAAAGGATACCGTCTTTATAATCCAACAACACGCATGATTTTTGTCAGTAGAGATGTGGTACTTGCTGAAAATTCAGTACAGTCCATGTACAGCTTGTATAAAAGTAATGATACAGGCATACAGGACATGTTTAATGGACTATTCCCCATTGCAATTAGGGGGGATTCAGATCAGCCAGTCCCTACACAAGAAAATTTTCATGTAGAACATGTGGAACAGCCAGCCATTCAGCCCCTTCTACAGAAGAAGTAGAAGATCTTGTCAGGGAAGAGTAAACAGCCATAGACATAGCCAAGTCGGTGCTAAGATGGTTGCTGAAAACTTTGCAAGAAAGCAAACTTGCAGCTCCACTCACAGGTAGAACAAGGGCTAGTTCCAGCCATGCATTGAATATGCATCATGGGGAGTCTGCATTAGCCATGGGTGGTCTCTTTGATTCAGAAGAGCCTTCTTCTTATGAAGAAGCACATGATAATGAGCACTGGGTGCAAGCTATGCAAGATGAAATCTCTTCTATCATGAAGAACAGTACTTGGGATCTTGTGGAATTACCAAAGTGGGTGTACAAAGTCAAAAGGAAGTCTGATGGTACTATTGACAGGTACAAAGCAACACTTGTAGCTAAAGGCTTCTCTTAGAAAAAGGGAATAGATTATGAGGAGACTTTTGCTCCTACTTCCAGAATGACTACAATAAGATTAGTGATTGCATTGGCTGCACATAAAGGATGGAAAGTGCATCAATTGGACATCAAAACTGCATTCTTAAATGGGGATTTACAGGAGGAAGTATATGTAAATCAGTCCATTGGTTTTGTAGTTATTGGTGAGGAACATAAAGTATGCAGGTTACACAAAGCATTGTATGAGTTAAAGCAAGCTCCAAGAGCTTGGTATGATAAAATACATGCTCATCTAACCATCCAAGGTTATGTGAATAGTCCAGCTGAAAGCACAGTGTATGTGAAGAAAACCAGTGCCGATATTCTCAGTCATCTCGTATGTAGATGACATGCTCATTACAGGGACTAGCAAAGCACAAATTTCAGATTTCAAAGCTGATTTGAAAGCTGAATTTGATATGTCAGATTTGGGGCCTTTGTACTACTATCTCGGCATACAGTTTATGCATATAGATGATGGCATTGTTATGCAGCAAACTAAGTACATAAAAAGTTTGCTAAAAAGGTTTCACATGGATGAATGTAGGCCCATTTCTACTCCAGTAGAACCAGGTGTACGGCTTACTATGCATGATATTGGAGAGCCTTTTGAGGCCGGCATTTACAGCCAAGCAGTGGGATGCCTCATTTACTTGTGTAACACGAGTCATGACATATCTTTTGGGGTGTCTTTGTTGAGCAAATTCATGCACAACCCAGGCACAAACCATTGGCAAGCAGTCAAACGCATTTTTCATTATCTTCAGGGTACCCTGCAGTCTTCACAGCTACAGCTACAGTAGATTGTGTATGGTTGAGGAGATTATTGGTTGATCTTCGTGAGTGTCAGTAGACACCCACCACCATTCTCACACTGATAGCCAGAGTGCTATGGCCGTGGCACGAAATCCTGTATTTCATGCACGTACCAAGCACATTGAGATTCATTATCACTATGTGAGAGAGAGGTTACATGCAGGGGAGATCAATTTATCTTACTGCCCTACACAGGATAATGTTGTCACAAAGGCTTTACCTTGAGAAAAGTTTGAAGCTTCTGCAAAGCTTTGGGCTTACTATCATACAGAGAGTGATCTGCTACCTTGTACAGGTTCACACTTTCACTACAGGGGGGATTTGTAGGCATATGCTCACTTATGGTAGTGCTATGTGTGAACAGGGCTTAACCAAGGGTACTTTTTCCCATGTGGTTTTTCCCCGTGGATATTAAGTGTGAAAGGACACTCTATCCATATAATATTTTGTACTTCTATATTATATGAATGTGACACACATGCAAGGGTTGACTTGCATTTTGTGGCTACCACACTTTTTGTCTCTCTCTCTCTCTCTCTCTCTCTCTCTCTCTCTCTCTCTCATTTCTGTGTGAGCTTCTTCTTCTTGCACCTAACCCTAATTTGCAGGTTTCTGTGTGTGTGAGTGTGTGAGTCCAACACCAACAGAAGGTACTCAAATTCCATGAATGGCCTATTCTGAAGACTGTATGGCAGATCAAGTATTTTTTGGGATTTATTGGATTTTTTTGAAAATTTATTCTAGGTTATGCCAAGGTAGCAGCACCAGTGACAACTCCTGAAATGAGTGGTGAGGAAAAGAAGGGCAAGCATAGTCCTATAGTGGTGTGGAATGATGTCGTCAATGCACGCTTTGAAGCATTGAAAGACTTGGTGACTATAGCTGCACACAAAAAAACATATGCAACACATAAATACAATATTTCAAACAATTAAGTAGCATTTCAAAAAGTGTAGCCAATGTGAAAGCAACTATGTACACTAAGTCCTTAGACTTTACCTATTTGACATTAAGCGCATGGTAAGATTGCTTTATTAATACAAACACATTGCACTTGCATCGTGATTACGATGACACAGTAGGCTGAGTTGGGACTTGAAGTTTTTGGATACTTCAGGCAGTCAGAGTTTGAATGAGATAGGTTCCTACTCATGATGATTGTTCTCAGTTTGTCAGGTAGCAAAGAGGATACATCAGTTCCCGTTGAACATTGCACATTTTCAGCACCGAGAGATCTTTTGATCGGTCAAGATCTGCCTATGGTAATACTGAATAGGTTATGTTTGGTATGGGTGTCAACCAAAGTTCCCCTTGAGAGTTAGAACTTGAAGATGTAGCTCTAGGTGTAGTCCTAGAAAGAATTGACTTGTTGTACAATCGATTTCATTGTTGTGCAATTTTGGCAGAGGATGTGGTACAGTTTGAGAGTTATACCATGGGTGTTCTGGCTTGGACACGGTCTTGATAGGAACAGTTTTAGAGGTCATTTATGATAAGAGTGTTCAGATATCTGATAGGAAAGGTGTTTTTATATCCCCTAGGCACGAGGAAGCATCGAAACGTGATAGGATAGGTAATTTGATTGGCTATGACAACACAATGTGTGATGTAACATTATCCGATTCCTTGGGAGTTGGATTGAGGGATTGTTCTCTTTCTCATGATTCTTGTTGGAGTTGGTGTGTTTTTAGTTCCATTGAGATAGTTGTAGGAACAGTGGCTGCAATTTTACCTTATTCCTATGGCAGAATTATGAGTGGAAAGAGTAGACATAGTGAACCAGATTATGGAGTCAATTGCCAGATGTAATTTGAGTTTCCCTTGTTTACTTCCAAGACTGGGAATGTCTTCGGCTTGGGAGACAATTGCTAGTTTAGAGCATAGGTTTCCCAATTTTCTTTCTTAGATGGATTTTGTTTCCAAGAGTGCTAAACCTTGGGATTAGTGACGTAATTCGGCAAGGTTAGGGGTGCCTTGGGATTAGGAGGGGAAATATGTTACGTACCTAGTGCTAAACCTTGGGATTAGTGGCGTAATTCGGCAAGGTTAGGGGTGCCTTGGGATTTGGAGGAAGCATGCTAACATGGGCGGCTAAGGTTATTATTAATAAATCCACGTGTACTGGTTGTTTATAATAGTTTAGTTATTTATAGCAGTAGTGGGCAATATATAAGTGAAACATGGGTTTCGTTGTCATAACCTCACTATTGGTGAGAGTTCAACCAAGACATGTGGCAGAGGGCTGGGCAGCCTGTATGGGCTGCCCCATACTTGCCTTAAACCTCTCCAAGAGCTGGATAAGCAGTCGGCTACCCCTGGCCTGCCCCTGGGGCTGTCCTACAGCCTCCCCATGGCTGGTGGGTACAGCCAGGGCCTTCTTGGCCCTCATGGGGGTGGTTTCACACCATCCCCAATTTCCACAATAAGATCCGGGGTAGCCCTATGGACTGGCTGTCACCAATTGGCCAACCATTTGGTCCATCTCTAGTTTTTGTGTCTCGTTCACTTGAGGCCAGGCCGGTGTCTCATGTGAAGAGGCCAGTATTTTTGCTTGACATGGATGGGAGCCAGACTGGTGCCACCCGTGTGTTAGCAGGAAGGTGTCGTATGGACAGGAGCCAGATTGGTGCCACCCGTGCATGACCTGGAGTGTGTTCTATCCATGGGATTGTCACGCCATGGAAGAGTTAGTATTCGTGCCGTGTCTTGCCTATGGGACTATCACTCCATAGGGAGGCTGGTGCCTGGAACTGTCTTACCTATGGGACTGTCACTCCATAGGAAGACCAAGATTTATGTTTTACGTCGTGCCATTTTTGTGCCTGACAGATATTTTGTACTTGTTCCATGAACGGGAGATATGTCCATGATACTATTTGCACATGCGCTCATGTTTTGCATGTTTGAAACTATTTTCGCATGACTTGTATTTTTGTGTTTGCTTGCTTGACGTGTCACTTACTGAGCGGGGACGCCTGCCAGTGAGAGTCGTGAGGTTTGCTCTGTCTTCTGACAAGTTTTGTTGCATGTGAACAGGTGGCAAGTGTATTGCACATGTTGGTTTAATAGTTTTATCACTAACCTTTTGTTTTATAAGGTGGTATGTTCACATTCACTTAAAAGTGGGCACCCACTTGTGGGCCAAGGTGGGGAGGGAAACCCCACACTTAGCCCCGTAAGTGTGTGTGGGTGGGTGCATGGCCACCTACCCACACCACACCATGGAACTGGCCGCCCCCATGCAACCTTGGGGAGCCGGCCAGCTGTAATTGTTTAACTCCACTCCAACCTTTACAAAAGAGAGCCACCACCTCTATCGTAAGTACCCCGGCGATCATCTCCTCGGTTTTCAGGCTGCACCAACTTCATCTCATTTGACGGCAGCTCCCTCTGTCCAGCACGCTGATGATTGCTTGTGCGCTTCATCCCTAGCGGCTGTGTGACCAACTTCAGTGGGCTGTTCTCTCTGCTCTACAGGCGACCATACAGGCTGCGCCTGTCTACTGCAGGCAACTAGGCGCCTCCCATCTCCTCTCTGCAGTCAGGCGGCTGTGTGTGTGCATCTCCAGTTAGGTGACCATACAGGCTGCGCCTGTCTACAGCTGCCTCCATCTCCTCTCTGCAGCCAGGCAGCTGTGTGTGCATCTACAGTCAGTCGAACATACAGGCTGCACTACCTTCCACAGCAGGCGGCTGTGTGTTTAACTCCGGCGGCTGTGCTCTGCATACAGGCAGCTTCTTCTCCATCTCCAGCAGGTTGTGTTTCACCTCCTGCAGGCTCTTGCAGGCTGCGCTCCACCTTCAACATAGACAACGCCTCCCACATCAGGCTGCCTCCTCTGTATAGTGGTTGCTCTTCCACGCCTCTTTAGAGTGCGCCACTTCTCTTCTTCAGACTGGTGGCTGTGCTCCTTTCCCGGCGGTTGCGCCTCCTTTCCATAGGTGGCATCTCCTTTCTTCAGGAGGCTATACTTTTCCCAAGGTAGCTACTCCTCTCGACATGCTGCTGCACCTTGGTGTCCCTCTCAAGTAGTTGCACACAGACACCACGGGTATTGGTCTTCCATCTGCAAGCTACAAGTAAGTGAATTTCAGATTTAAGTAAAGATACTTTGTGTTGTAAATCTGATAAAGGATTCTCTCTCTACGGCTAACACCCGTTCGGTGCCGGGTAGTCCAAGCTTTTGGAGAACCACGGTCCAAAGGTGTCGAGATCGGGAGAGTGCTATGACTAATGATAGGTTGAATTTTCTTCATGCATTCAACGACTGTTTTGCTGATGCATTGCCAGGTGAATTACCTCCCCAAAGGCCCGAAGATCATGGCATATATCTTGTGCCAGGTAATTCTCCACCTAACAAACCCACTTACTGAGTGAGTGCCGCACAACAAGAAGAGATCATGAAGCAGGTAAATGAGCTTTTAGAGAAAGGTTTGGTTCAGCCCAGTTCCTCACCTTATTGCTCTCTTGTACTTCTTGTTCAAAAGAAAGACGGCTCATTCCGCATGTGTGTGGACTATAGAGCTTTAAACAAGCTTACCATCAAGAACAAATTCCCAATTCCGCGTATTGATGACATTTTGGATAAGCTTGATGGTTTGGCTTGTTTTAGCCGACTTGATTTGAAGAGTGGTTATCACCAAATCGAGTGGTGCCACAAAATGTCCATAAAACTACATTCAGGACAGCCTTTGGATTATATGAATTTTTGGTAATGCCTTTTGGTCTCACCAATGCGCTTGCCACGTTTAATCGTATGATGGATAGGATATTCCGAACCCATCGCAAATTCACAGGAGTATTCTTTGATGATATCTTGGTTTTCTCCAAGAATGAGCAGGAACATAGAACTCATCTGGTCACAGTGTTCGAAGAGTTGCGGAAGCATAAACTTTTCATTAATGCCAAGAAAAGTGAGTTTTTCCTTTCAGAGATTCATTATTTGGGACACATTGTATCCAAGGATGGAGTAACAATGGATCCTACAAAGATAGAGACCATTCCGAATTGGCCAGAATTGCAAAACGTACATCAAGTACGTAGTTTTCTGGGATTGTATTATAGGCGTTTCATAAGGCATTTTGCTATGATAGCCACCCCTCTACATAATCTCACAAAGAAGAAAATCACTTTCAAATGGACTTCAAAAGAACAGGATGCTTTCTTGCAGCTCAAGCATGCTATCATATGTGGTCCAGTATTGATTGTTCCTGACTTGCACAAGTCATTCGTAGTTGAATGTGATGCTTGTGGCGATTGCATAGGAGCTGTCCTAAATCAAGAAGGACATGCAGTTGCATACGAGAGCCATCGTTTGTATGATGCTGAGCTTCATATGGATATCTATGAGAAAGAGCTCTTGGCTGTAATTCATGCCTTAAAGATATGGAAACATTATCTTCTTGGGGCTGAATTTGTAGTCAAGACAGATCATCAAAGCTTGAGATACTTTCTATCTCAAACAAAGCTTTCAGAGAAGCAGATGAGAATGGCAAACTTTCTTTCCATGTTTCATTTTCAGATTGTGCATACTCCAGGAAAGAAAAATGTGGTGGCCGATGCATTATCCAGGAGGCCTTATGTAGCTGCAGTCTCAGTGGCCTCTCATGGCGACTTATCTATTATGTGAGATTTGTATCATTTGGATGTTGATTTTTATATATGGACTAATTTGATGGCTGGTCATTCACATGCCTCTTATGTTATCAACGAGGGTTATCTTATGAAGGATAATTGCCTATGTGTGGTGAAGGATTTGTGTCCAAAGGTTATGGAGGAATGTCACGCTCCACCTTATGCTGGTCATAGAGGTATCATGCCTACTATACGCATGATTGAGAGAGATTTCTTTTGGCCAAGCATGCGTAAAGACATTGAGGCTTATGTGTGTGCATATATTACTTGCCAAAAGGTCAAATTTGACAGGCAAAAACCACTAGGTTTGCTTCAGTCATTGCCTATTTCCTCGCAACCTTGGGAAAGTATTACTATGGATTTTATTATGGATTTGCCTAGATCCCAGCATGGGAATGATGCTATTTGGACCATTGTGGACAGGTTTAGCAAGCAAGCTCATTTCTTGCCCGTCAAGAAAACCATTAAAGTTGATCATATGGTAAAGCTTTTTCTTGCTAATATTTTCAAGCATCATGGTATGCCTAAATCCATTGTTGGGGATAGAGATCCTAGGACTATCAGCCTCTTTTGGAGAGCTTTATTTGATAACATGGGTACTAAACTTGAATTTTCATCAGCTTATCATCCCCAAACGGATGGCCAAAGTGAAGCTGCAAATTCAGCTGTGTTGGATTTGTTGAAGTGTTATGTGGTAGATCAAAAGACTGCATGGGAGAAGTATCTTCCACTTGTTGAGTTTGCCTACAACAATATGATCCATGGCTCCACGGGAAAGGCTCCGTTTGAGACTATTTATGGCAGAGTGGTATTACCACCCATCCTTCGTACAAAGGATGAGATTTTTGCAGCTGATGAATATGTTCGTGGCTTGGATGTAGCCTTTGCTCAGGTGCGGACAGGCATTGCAAGGTCACAAGATAAGCATAAAATGGCTGCTGACAAGCCTAGAAGGGACATGCAAGTCAAAGAAGGTGATTGGGTTTTGCTGAAATTTGAGAAGGCTAGGCTTCGGAAGAGGCCAGGACGAGAAGGATCATATCCTAAGCTTTCTCCTCGCTATTATGGACCCTTCAGGGTGATTCAAAAGATCAATGAAGTGTCATACAGGCTTGCTTTACCTAGTCATTGGAAGATTCACAATGCCTTTTATGTGAGTCTTTTCCGGAAATATGTGGGGCCAGATCCTGACGAGCCTGTCAGAGAAGATCTCCCAGAGATTGATGAGCTTGAGGAGATCCTCTAGCCAGAACAGATTGTTTTTCACAAGGAGCGAAAGCTACCTGCTGTCTGCTGCAGGAAACCTTGTGAAGTTTAAAATTCTTTGCCTATTGATGCCAAATGGATAAATGAGGACTATTTTGTTGACTACCCACAGTTGTTGCTGGCATATCTTGAGGCTTTTCAGTTGAGGACAACTCTTTAGAAGCCCGGGGGGATGTCACCAATTGGCCGACCATTTGGTCCATCTCCAGTTTTTGTGTCTCGTTCACTTGAGGCCAGGCCGTTGTCTCATGTGAGGAGGCCAGTATTTTTGCTTGACATGGACGGGAGCCAGACTGGTGCCACCCGTGTGTTAGCAAGGTGTCGTATGGACGGGAGCCAGATTGGTGCCACCCATGTATGACCTGGAGTGTGTTCTATCCATGGGATTGTCACGCCATGGAAGAGTCAGTATTCGTGCCGTGTCTTGCCTATGGGACTGTCACTCCATAGGGAGGCTCGTGCCTGGAACTGTGTCTTACCTATGGGACTGTCACTCCATAGGAAGACCAAGATTTATGTTTTACGTCGTGCCATTTTTGTGTCCGACAGATATTTTGTACTTGTTCCATGAACGGGAGATATGTCCATGATACTATTTGCACATGCACTCATGTTTTGCATGTTTGAAACTGTTTTCACATGACTTGTATTTTTGTGTTTGCCTGCTTGACGTGTCACTTACTGAGCGGGGACGCCTACCAGTGAGTCGTGAAGTTTGCTCTGTCTTCTGACAAGTTTTGTTGCATGTGAACATGTGGTAAGTGTATTGCACATGTTGGTTTAATAGTTTTATCACTAACCTTTTGTTTTATAAGGTGGTATGTTCACATTCACTTAAAAGTGGGCACCCACTTGTGGGCCAAGGTGGGGAGGGAAACCCCACACTTAGCCCCTTAAGTGTGTGTGGGTGGGTGCATGGCCACCTACCCACACCACACCATGGAACTGGCCGCCCATGCAACCTTGGGGAGCCGGCCAGCTGTAATTGTTTAACTCCACTCCAACCTTTACAAAAGAGAGCCACCACCTCTATTGTAAGTACCCCGGCTTTCATCTCCTCGGTTTTCAGGCTGCGCCAACTTCATCTCCTCATCTGATGGCGGCTCCCTCTGTCCAGCACGCTGACGACTGCTTGTGCGCTTCATCCCTAGCGGCTGTGTGACCAACTTCAGCGGGCTGTTCTCTCTGCTCTACAGGCGACCATACAAGCTGCGCCTGTCTACTGCAGGCGACTAGGCGCCTCCCATCTCCTCTCTGTAGTCAGGCGGTTGTGTGTGTGCATCTCCAGTTAGGCGACCATACAGGCTGCGCCTGTCTACAGCAGGCGACTAGGTGCCTCCATCTCCTCTCTGCAGCCAGCGGCTGTGTGTGCATCTACAGTCAATCGAACATACAGGCTGCACTACCTTCCACCTCCGGCGGCTGTGTGTTTACCTCCAGCGGCGGCTGTGCTCTGCATACAGGCAGCTTCTTCTCCATCTCCAGCAGGTTGTGTTTCACCTCCTGCAGGCTCTTGCAGGCTGCGCTCCACCTTCAGCAGACAGCGCCTCCCACATCAGGCTGCCTCCTCTGTATAGTGGCTGCTCTTCCACGCCTCTTTAGGGTGCGCCACTTCTCTTCTTCAGACTGGTGGCTGTGCTCCTTTACCGGCGGTTGCGCCTCCTTTCCATAGGCGGCATCTCCTTTCTTCAAGAGGCTATACTTTTCCCCAGGCAGCTACTCCTCTCGACATGCTGCTGCACCTTGGTGTCCCTCTCAAGTAGTTGCACACAGACACCACGGGTATTGGTCTTCCATCTGCAAGCTACAAGTAATTGAATTTCAGATTTAAGTAAAGATACTTTGTGTTGTAAATCTGATAAAGGATTCTCTCTCTACGGCTAACACCCGTTCGATGCCGGGTAGTCCAAGCTCTTGGAGAACCACGGTCCAAAGGTGCCGAGATCGGGAGAGCCAAGCGTTAGTACGGGAGCGCCTGTTTGTGCGTGGTCCTGGAACACCAGTGGGGCGCTCTCCGCGGATTCCAGTGAAGGCATAGGACCGTAGAGACTGGACCACTCAAGTGGTCGCTCTGCTTCGAACATCTACTTCGAGCCTCTTGTTTGGTACTGTATTCAGTTGTACATGGACATCATCTGGTTCTTTGAACCCATGGAGCATTGTATTTGTTAAATACTCCCAATAAATATATCATATATTGAGGGGGGGTCGGCCCGTTTCGGCCCCAGTGCTGGTGTCCATCTATTTCATTTCAAATTCCAGTTGTTATTAAGTTGTCCATTTCAAATTGTGATATTAAGTTGTGCTATTACGTGTGTGGGTGTTCAACGGAGTCTATTCCCACTTGACGGGATCGGTTTCACTGGCCCCTTGTCCTAACCACTATCTACTCAGTGATCTGGCATCCGGTACCATACCAAATACACAGAACCACTGACATCATTCTAGAGGGAGTCTCACAGCGCGGACTAGCACTGTTTCATGTGCAGGACAGTGCACACCCGACCTTGGACTCATGTGCAGGACAATGCACACCTGACCTTGGACGACTGAGATGGATCCTTGGTTGACTCGTCCCGGACTGGGCTCACGTGGGACCAGTTCACCATCCCAGGTCCTGCACCTTCTGTACAGAAATGTCTACGTGGCATCCAAGTGCGGGATGCACGTGACATCCCCTTCTGCTTAACTTGACGGAAGCTGCATAGCCTCCAAATAATCCGTCAATAACGTCGAATAGTCTTCGAAAAACTCTTTTTCGAGCCATACCGCTTCATGAGTTCCTCGGTCCTAAAACTTTGTGAGGAACTGTCGTAGTCTTCGGCCTGAGCCATGCTTGAAGTGGTGCAGAAGGATCTGTTCTGGAATCATAACTTCTGCTTCATCCACAATGTCTGGTTCCGCTTCGTCTTTGACCTCTGAAGGGGGTGGACCTACATATGACTTTAACTAACTGACATGAAATACATCGTGCATAGTCCAACTCGGAGGTAGCTTTAACTGCATAGACACCTCATTTATCTTTTTCCGGATGGGAAAAGGTCCGAATCTCCTGAAAGACAACTTTGGGCATCGCTTGTCCACCTGTTTTAGTCTTTGCTTCATAATCCGAAGATAAACCCAATCCCCTTCCGAAAACTTCATATCCCTTCGGTCTTTATTGGCCTGTCGAGTGTAGGCCTCTTACGCTTTAGCCAATCTGTCTTTTACTGACTCTAAAATCTCCTGGTAAGACTCCGTCACTCTGTTGCCTCCGGTATTGAAGACGAAGTCCTGTTTAACAATGACTGGAAAGGTCTTCCAAACACTGCCTCATATGAAGTCCTGCCAATAGTAGCTGAAGAAAAAGAGTCATTCAAAACAGTTTGAACTAAAGGCAAATACGATTCCCACTTACCTTGCTGATCGTGGACATAACACTTCAGCACATCAAAGGCCAACTAGTTGTATATCTCTGTCTAGCCATCCGTCTGTGGGTGGAATGCACTGGAAAAATTCAACTTAGTACCAAAATTATCAAACAATGCCCTCCAAAAATGACTGGTAAACTTGGCATCTCGGTCTGACACTATGGTCCTAGGAATCCTGCCAATCGGGTACCAATGCCGAATGAATAACTGGGCAACATCCTTGGCGGTCTCATTGGCCCTGCAAGGAATAAGCATAACAAATTTGCTAAACCTATCAACAATAGTTAAGCACTGCGTATTACGCTTACTCGGACTGGGAGGCAGATTTGTGACAAAGTCCATCGAAATGTCCTGGAAAGGACCCTCAGGAATTGGCAAGGGCTGTAATAACCCTATCTTCTTTCCACGAGGCGCTTTCACCATTTCACAAATGTCACAGCGTTGTACATATGTAAACACATCACGCCTCATCTTTGGCCAATAGTATTGCCGTTCTAATTTCTCCAGAGTCGAATTCATGCCCCTGTGACCACCTGTAATGGCATCATGGGCATCATGGAGAAGAGCTGCCCTGAACGACTTCATGACACACAGTCGGCCTTTGTAGGAAAGCCAACCATCGCGTATCAGAAAATGGCATGGTCCTGTGGCATCCAATGCATGTTCCCACTGTGTACCGAATTCCTCGGAATCCGCGTACGTGTGCTTCATGTCCTCTAGTCCTGTACCAACAAGATCAAGTCTAGTGGTCTGAATCGTAGACACTTGTCCCTTCCTGCTCAAAGCATCGGCCACTGGATTGGCCTTTCCTAGAAGGTACTCGATCATACCATCGAACTACTGGAATATCTGACTCCAGCGGTGTTGTCGATCACTCCACTGTGCACTTGGCATCGTCTGAATCCAGCGTAATGCTTGATGGTCAGTGCGAACCTCGAAGTCACGGCCATACAGGAAATGTTTCCAATGTTTGAAGGCCTGTATCACTACTAGGAGTTCACGATCATAGACTGAATAGTTTTTCTCGGCGGGCAGTAACTTACGAGACATGTAAGCTAGTGGATGACCATTTTGTTGTTATACACCTCCAATTGCGATGTTACTCGCATCGGTGATCACCTGAAATGGGTCTTCCCACGAGGCAAGTGCTAAACAAGGCGCTTCTGACAAAGCCACCTTGAGGTTCTGGAATGCCTCCAATGCTCGTGGAGTAATTCGAATCTTTTGCCTTCTTGTCTTCACTCCCTTTAGCAGATCGGTGAGATCTACCGAGAGGTCAGAAAACTTGTCGATGTGGGTGGAATATGCCTGGCATATATCCACAAATGATCTCATGTCATAGGCTGTCTGAGGTACTTCCCAGTTGACAATCTTGACCACTTTAGCCGGATCAAGTCGAATGCCTTCAGCACTAATTATATATCCCAAGTTATGCACCTGGAACAGATAAAATTCCGACTTCTTTTCATTGACGTAGAGCTCGTTGCTTTCCAGCAACGTAAGGATTTTCTCCACATCAACGTCATGCTGCTCAACCGTAGCTGAAAATATTAGTATGTCGTTCACCAACAAACACTATCATGGTGGATGATAGCGAGTACAAAACTGTATGGAATCCTCAAGGAACCGCATGTATAGTAAAGAAAATGGAAGATCAAGACCCTGGGGAAATGCAGGATTATCTTACGAGACGACAGTCCTTAGAGGCTGGCTTGATACATGGCTTGGTGTCGAGGATCGCGTCACCTATACTATAGATACGCCGCTACCAATCATGACAGATCTATGGTTACATTTTCTTATGATGAGAATTAATAGAATCAGTGCTATATCTAAGTTCTGAGATTGTGCAGCGGTAGCGACTCGAAGACGAGTTTAGGGAAGCACCTCAGAACGCGCAACCAGTCCTTCAGTTTGCCAATAAAATTTCGACTTTATGTCTGCAGTTAGGCTTATCTGATACGGACAAGAAAGGGAAGTTTTTGTATGGCCTGGATACGCAAATCCAATGGAAGGTGCGTATGTTTAGGCCAGCCACCTTTGAGGACGCACTCTCACTTGCGCAGAGTGCAGAAATGAAACACAATGGTGGCAAGCCCAAGACTTCCCAGCCGGCTTCTCCCAGGGCTAACGCCTCGGGGGGCAAAAGCCAGAACCAGACGGGGTCTTCCCCAGGACAGAGCCCGCGAGCCTCTGGCTCCAAGAACTCGAACAATGCGTCAAAGCTTACTCCAGACCAGAAAGCGGAGGCAGGCAAGATTGGTGGCAAGTTAAGTGCTGAAGAGCTTTCTCAGTACAAGAAGGAGGGTAGATGTTTCTTTTGTCATACAAAAGGACACACTTCTCGGGATTGTCCGAAGAAGCCTCCAAAGCCCGCCGTCGCCGCCTCCACAGCTTCCGTGGTGAGCTCAGCTCCCACACAGACCCCAGCGGCTACCCCTAGTTCTTCAAACCCCGGTGCTTCAATTGGAGCAATTATTAGCCGGGAGCTCGAAGATAAGCAGAAGGGCTCCCTTGACCAGGAGTATGAGCGCAACGAATTGCTCAAGTCCTTTGGCTACATAGGTGGCCAGAGAGTCGTCTTGTTTGACAGCGGCAGCACGGAGGATGTGGTCACGGAACAGGCCGCTAGACGTGCCCGTTTCGAGCTGACTTCGGTGGACAAACAAGTTGAGGGTTTTAGCACAGGCATGACAACGAGCGTCAAGTATGAAGCTCTAGGTGCTAAGTTAGTGATTCAGGGCATAGAGTTTATGCGTGACTTTATGGTTGTCCCTCTTGTCGGAGCCGACATAATTTTGGGTATTCAGTGGTTTCACAAGTTTCTTCCTGATGTCAAGTGGGACAAGCACACGTTCCAGATCAATCGGAATGTGTCAAACGCCCTAGTGACCATTAAGTGTGAGCCAGGTGTATTTCGAACTTTCCGCTCATAAGCCATTTACAGGCTAAGCAAGCAGTCAGGAAAGGCGCACAGTGTGCGATGATTTACATCCAGACATCCCAGACGGTGGCCAATGCTTCCGAGAATTACTCGGTTCTCCACACGAAAAGTTCCAAAAGATTTTTCTTCGGGACAGCCTCCCTCCCCAGCTCCCCCAGCTCCCCCCGTCCAGATCGGAGGATCACAAGATTGACCTCCTCCCATGCTCGGAATCCCCGAGCAAGTTTCCGTATCGCCTTTCCAAGGCAATGGAATCGGAGTTGGACCGCCAACTCCAAGAATTGTTGCAATCTGGCTTCATCCGCCCCAGTGTGTCGCCATTTGCAGCACCGATCTTGTTTGTCAAGAAGAAAGATGGGTCTTGACTCTTCCCGTTTGTTTGTCGATTATCGTGCACTCAACAAGCTGACTATCAAGAGCAGATTCCCGATGCCTCGAATTGACTATATTCTTTTGAGAGGCTGAATGGAGCAAAGGTGTTCTCAAAATTGGATTTAAAGAGTGGGTACCACCAGGTACGGATCGTGGAGGGGGACATCCCCAAGACAGCCTTCCGTATAGAACGGGCCCACTATGAATTTGTGGTCATGCCATTTGGCTTGACGAACGCCCCACCTACATTTAACCGCATGATGATGCGTGTTTTCTGGGATTTGATTGGAAAGTGTGTGTTCATGTCCCACACATAAGCTGCCATACCTGCTCTGGTGTGGGCATGAGCCCACTGAGTCCACCAAGGAATGGCCTCACCTTCCAAGTACCAATTGGCTAAGATCACTCTGTCAGTATCTGTTTTCCTAACTGCGGCAAAGTAAGCTTCAAATTGATGTAACCATGAATAAAGAGTTGTGGGATCGAGTTTACCATTATACTTACTAAAGTTCATTTTCTCGGGAAAATGATTCGAGGGCGCCACCGGTGTCAATCTGGCGTCCAAGGCTCTGAGGTAACGCTCGTGTTCCACGCGTCGCATGGCGTCGTCTTCTCGTTGTCGAATCTCCAATGCACGCATCTGCAACTCAAGTAAGGAGCTTGGTTGCGGCTGTGACCCCGCGAGAGGGTCCCTTTGTCGAGGATCTCGTATCTGGGATACGGAAGGAGAGGGAGGAGGAGATGGAAAACGCGACGCTGGAGAGCGTGTACGCTCCTCCAGAGCCAAGATCTGCGCCTTCTGCTCATCCAACTTGGTTGTCTGTTCTGCGATTGTTCGCATCATTTGCTGGAACATGTCTGTGACACTCAAGCCTGGTGCCCTAGTTGGGCTCCCTGGTGCACTTTGGTTCCATGGTTCTTGGTCTCTCTCGTTGTCGAAGCTCGCCATAGCAGGAAAATACAATTCCTTTCCAGAACGCAATTTGACCATCCACTATTTGTGCTTGCGCACACCTGTTCTTGCTGGCCGACCTGATGTGTCTGTTGTCCTGTCCGACTACCCTAAAGGCTTGGGAGGTGAGCCGCCGGCACCATCATTTATGTCTTTGTTCTTGTGTTTTTGTATGCAGGAGATGTTTGGGAGATCTAGTGGTAGTTTCAAGGGCATAAGAGGAAAAGGGGAGAAGAGCGGCACAAAGAAGAGGGGAAATAAAGTGGAGGCTGGGTTCAGGATATGGGTTGAAAGGGGGCACTCAAACCATGGTGGGGAGCTCCTGCATTGACTTGATGCATCAATTTTCCAACGGACGAGTTCTATCCATTGCATGGATGTCTGTCCACCTGCATGGAATTCTTCTTCTCGATTATTTGATCTAAAATTTATAGCAAAAACAAAGATGAGCCAACATATTTAAACAATGGTGTTAATTTTATAGCTTCAGTCGAGCATCAATTTCCCAATACATGAGTTCTATCCGTTAAATGGATTAGTTCTGTACACCTGCATGGAATTCTTCTTCTTGATTATTTGATCTAAAACTTATAGCAAAAACGAGGATGAACCAAACAATGGTGTTAAATGTATAGCTTCATCGCTTCTCTACCTTTTTTTGTGAGGACAATGATACATAGTATATGAACATGACGAGGACAAGAAAATTTGATGGGTCATTAATTTGCTAATGTTTGTCAATGGTGCACACTTTTCATGATGTGTAAGATTGCTAGGATTCAAAATTGGAGGCTGTGGCTTGACTTTAGACTAATAGGGTGGGTGACTTTTGAGTGGGCCTATTGCACCAATTTTTAAAACCAACCTGCCTAGCCCTAATCATGGAAACCGATTCAATTATTGGTTTGATTCTTCTTTTTCAGAAAAATGTTGAATGGAACTTAGTATAGGAGGTGTTATTTTGATACAATCAATGGATTTGATGGTTAACTAACGTGTGAACAAGGAATTCGGTGTGTTTGTTTTTGCTATGCGTTAGTGGTGCAGGTAATCTCAACAATTGGTTTCATGTAATGCACTTTTACAGGTTGTCAGGTTTATATAAGAAGTGTTGGAGCTCGGAGACAGAACATTGGGGTTTTCAGTGCTACTATTTAGCGTCTCTCTTTTTGCTTACTACACATTTTGGGTCATCATTTTGGTTAGTTCTCTCTCTATCTATGTGTGTGTACCAATAGACAGGACACTTTGTGTGTGTGTGCGCGCGCGCGCGCGCGTGCGTGTGTACCAATAGAGTTAAAGGCAAATACATGTTACCTGCTAAACAACAATTTATTGAACTCTTGACTATCAAGTCATTAAACCATTCAAAGTTTCTATCTTTGCATTGCTTTGTTTACTTTGCTCACATCTAAAATTAGTGGTTCTTTTTTCATGTGTTACTCTAGTGAATTATGAAAGGCATTCATTGTAGACATGTGTTTGATATGAATTGCAAAGCCATTGAAAAAGTGAGGCTTTATGATCAGTGTTTGGAAAACCTTGTGGGAAAGAAACATGAAAATATTCTATTGGCATCATAACGAGCCATAGGCGCTAGGAACTATCGCGGGCCACCTTGGGCAGAGGAGTGTCAATGTGCCACTGATGATCATGAAAACCAAGAATCCGCACCCATTGAAGAGAGCCACCACTGGAGTTCTCTGTGGGGGAGAGGGTCAGCCGGCCCAAAGGACCAACTGAGAAAATAAGTGTTGGGTCCCCATCAGAACCGAGGACTACCATAGGGAAATCAAGTTGAGTGAGAGTGTCAAGCCAAACTCTGAGGGGGCAGGTTCTTGGATGGGGGTCTGCCATTCGGGGGGTGGGGGTATATGGTAAGTTGATGACGAGGGTAATATGATCACGGCCCGCGAATCCTTGCAAGGCGTCAGTTTAGGGTCTCTAGGGGGAGCCTCTTGAAGCTAGTCCACTTTCCTAGCAGGGATTGAGCAGGACCAAGCGTGTAGAAACATGTTCCATTGCTTAATCTCTCCCAAATCCTCAAGAGTTCGCCATACATACTTTCCACTTGACACTTGAGATCCAAAGCCCATTTCTGTATCCAAGAAACTGTCTCGAGTGCCTGAACCATGCTACGAACACGTGGTCCTCTATATTGGATAATCCCCCCATTCCCAAAGCTTGTATACATTCTTGATCTTTTGGGCATCCAAAACCCATCCACACACATGAATTGTGGATATGCCTAAATGAAGGAGATAGCACAAGCAGAAGCATAAACAATAAACATATGAGAGAGTGCAAAGTAGAATGAGAGAGTTGGACAAGATCACCTTTTATAACAGTAGTAAAGCTTTACAATGGCAATGGCTAGCAAGTGGATGTTGAACTATGTGCAAGGGAAGTGGATGAAGGAGTGAATAATGGGGAACTCCTTATATAGTGCATCAGTGAGCTGGCCAACTGCTCACAGGACAAATAAATAGGAGAAATACAATAAAATACCCAGATAAATGGTAAAGGCTCCATAACACTGAGATGCACAATTCTAACACCCCCTCTGCAACTCATAGTGTGCAAGAGTCAGAAGAAGATAAGTCGATGAAGATGCAACCATGGACCCTCCAGCATCGCGAATACTGGAATCACCTCGGAGAGAGCATCCACCAACCTGTTTCCTCGAAACAAGATGCCACCACGAACAACAAGGAACTTTGCTTGGCCACGAATTCCTACACAAGTGTGCAGTGAACTCCAAAAATAGATGATGAGTTGTTGGACATACAGTGTCCATAATCCCCAACAGTTGACGAAACACATCACATCCCAAAAGCATCGAACAATGAACTTGGAACAGATCTAGTTTATAATCTTTGCTGTACCAAAGATAACCATGTCTTGCAAGATGTCTAATGCTTGGAACTCCCAATCACGGTCCCCATGCACCAGTAACTGGAGCTGTAATCAATCCCCTCTCCCGCCCACAGGCCTCTTGTGGCTGGAAGCACATGGGGGAAAACTGCATGTGTACTAGAGAAGCACACCATCTGGGGTCTCCTGAGCCGGAAGCGCCCTGGGAGCCTTAGAAGTGGTACTAGAATCTGTATCACTATCTTGTGTCATGTCTTTTCCTTTTCTTCGCTGAGATGAAGCCTTGCCTTTGGTCTTGTCCTTCTTCTTGGACAAATAATCCTTGGACAAATGTCCTCTTTTTCCGCAAGAGAAACGACGACTTTGACCTTTCTTCTGAACTGAGGAAAGTGCCTGGTCAGAACTGAGGAAAGTGCCTGGTCAGAACTGCTGACTGACACCTTCAACTTACCCTGTGAGATGAGAACGGACTCCTCGTCCAAAAGTAGGGAGCTAAGATCATCAAAATCCAATTGAGTGGATGTGACCTGGCACCGCAAAGATCGAGAAATAACATCATAGTCCGGAGGAAGCTTGGTGAGGATAAGAGCAACCAGCTAAGAAGAGGACAAGGCAGCACCCATAGCCAGTAACTGGTCATGGATAACCTTGGCCTTCATGAGAAAAGACTGCATGGAATTGCCTTCAGGAAATAACAAACCGTAGAGCTGCCCCTGCAAGGTAACTACCCTCATTGATGAATCTCGTGCAAAGAGATCCTCCAATTTTGACCATACTTGATGAGCATTGGAGAGAGTTTGCACTGCCGGTGAGACCTCCTCGGTGATGGTCCACACAAGCATAGAATGCGCCTTCGAGTCCCGATTCTCCCAGTCTTGTAATTCCATAGCAAATTCATCCTCCTGATCCTGAGTCCACCACCTAGAGTTTTGAGGATGCTTCGGCTTCCTTTCAGTGCCCTGAACAATGTCCCACAAACCCTTGTGGATGAACCAGACCTGCATCTGAAGCTTCCAATGAGCGTAGTTGGGTCCTTTCAACTTGTCATCTTTGTTCGTACAGGAGGGAGCCATATCACAACAGCAAAGAACAAATCTCAGCTCTCAAACACTTCTCTCAAGTGCTTTCCAACGAAGCGAGGCACCAGGAACAATCAGCCCCCTCTCAAACCGTACAGAGAAAGAGGCAGGACAGCAGCAAAATAGTCCAAGATCCACCGGGAACCGCCTACCGGAAGGGCAGGGACTTGTGGAGGAAGAAAAAAATGTACAGCCGCTTGTCTGGCAACCCAAATGCGAAGAACTCACCAAAAAGAGATGTCGGTGCAGAAAACACAGCCACAACTCCACCTTTTACCTCTGTAGAAGAAAACGCAGCCAAGTGAACTGGCCGGATTGCCTCTGTAGGAGAAAACGCAGCCACCAAAACTGGCCTGCAGCAAACAGCTGGCTGGCTAGACCTGAAAATGCAGCACTGTTGGGGAAATGCAGCCACTGTTGTCACAGATCTGCAGCTGGGAGAGATGTGGAGAAAAACGCACAGCAAAAGGAGGGAAAGGTGGGCAGATTTGCAGAGTTTGGAGCAGCCTAGACCTAAGCGTATGATACCATGAAGGAGAAAGCACAAGCGGAAGCATAAACAGTAAACATATGAGAGTGCAAAGTAGAATGAGAGAGTTGGACAAGATCACCTTTTATAACAGTAGCAGTAAAGCTTTACAATTGCAATGACCAGCAACTGGATGTTGAACTATGTGCAGGGGAAGTGGATGAAGGAGTGAATAATGGGGAACTCCTTATATAGTGCATCAGTGAGCTGGCCGACTGCTCACAGGACAAATAAATAGGAGAAATACAATAAAATACCCAGATAAATGGTAAAGGCCCCAGAACACTGAGATGCTCAATTCTAACACAAATGGTGACACCTTCTGGAGTATTTCCAACTTAATTCCAACAGGTCTAGCTATGATACCAATGTCAATGTAACATGCCGAAGCTTCGGGGGAGATCGGTAACTTCAATGCTTGAAGATCAGCACTCTTGTTGCGACGAAAATTAACGCACAAAACCGAATATAGATGCAGAAAAATAGAGAGAGAGGGAGGGAGAAGAGGACATAGTATTGGGTCCTGAATACCCTCTGTAGGGCCCCCACCACGTATGGTGTATTTGCTTTTATTAGAATGATGTAAAATATTGAAATAAAAGACTGACTGAACCTTTCTTGGCTAAGAGGAATCTCTGCCCTTGACTTGCAATCGTTCACCCCTTCTGTGTTAGCTTGATCTAGGCTGTCCTGGCCCTTGCTTCAGCTTCAGCACTTGGCAATTGATGAGATGAGAAGACTGACTTGTGGGTTGGGTATTTATACGCCTTCTGGACAACAGTCAGCTGGCTAATAAGCAGTCGGCTGTCATAATGTGCTCCACGACTGATAAAATACAGCAAAACTACTGATAAATGCTGCGCTAGACTCCACACTTGGGTTGGGCACTTAGGCGCATGGATATAGGGGCTGGGCACTGTGCGCATGCTGTCCTGGAGGCTGGGCAGCCTGTATGGGCTGCCCCATACTTGCCCTACAGCCATCCCATGGCTGGATAACCAGTCGGCTACCCTTGGTATGCCCCTAGGGCTGTCCCACAGCCCTACCCATGGCTGGTGGGTACAGCCAGGGCCTTCCTGGCCCGTATGGGGATTTTCTTGTACTTTTCCCCATGCCCACAAGAATTCCTAGGGTAGCCCTATGGGCTGGCCCCTTTTCCTAAATGCAAACCCTAACTGTCTACACAGTGTTCTGGCATCCGGTATCCTACCAGATACACAGAGTCACTGACATCATTCCAGAGGGAGACTCACAGCGCGGATTTGCACTGTTTCATGTGCAGGACAATGCACACCTGACCTTGGACTCATGTGCAGGACAATGCACACTTGACCTCGGACGACGGGGATGGAACCCTGGCTGACTCATCCGGACTGGGCTCACATGGGACCAGTTTACCATCCCAGGTCCTGCACCTTCTGTACAGATATGTCTACATGGCATCCAAGTGTGGGATGCACGTGATATCCCCTTCTGCTTAACTTGACGGAAGCTGCATAGTCTCCAAAGAATCCGTCAACGCCGATAGTCATCGAAAAACTCTTTGTCAAGCCATAGCGCTTCGTGGGACCCTCGGTCTTGAAACTTCGCGAGGAACTTTCGTAGTCTTCGGCCTGAGCCATGCTTGAAACGGTGCAAAAGGATATGTTCTGGAACCATAACTTCTGCTTCATCAATAATATCTGGTTCCGCCTCATCTTTAACTTTTGAAGGGATCGGACCTACATATGGCTTTAACCAACTGACATGAAACACATCGTGCATAGTCCAACTTGGAGGTAGCTTCAACTGCATGGAAACCTCATTAATCTTTTTCTGGATGGGAAAGGGTCCGAAGCTCCTGAAAGACAACTTTGGGCATCGCTTGCCTACCTGCTTCAACCTTTGCTTCATAATCCGAAGATAAACCCAATCCCCTTCCGAAAACTTCATATCCCTTCGGTCTTTATTAGCCTGTCGAGTGTAGGCCTCTTGCGCTTTAGCCAACTTGTCTTTTACTGACTCTAAAATCTCTTGGTAAGACTCCGTCACTCCGTTCGCTTCAAGTACTGAAGACGAGATCCTGGTCAAAAATGATTGGAAAGGTTTGGTAAAAAATGACTGGAAAGGTCTTCCAAATGGTGCCTCATATCGAGTCCTGCCAATAGCTGAAGAAAAAGAATTATTCAAAACAACTTGAACTAAAGGCAAATATGATTCCCACTTACCTTGCTGATCATGGACATAACACTTCAGCACATCAAAGGCCAACTAGTTGTATATCTCTGTCTGGCCATCCGTCTTTGGGTGAAATGCACTGGAAAAATTCAATTTAGTACCAAAGTTATCAAACAATGCCCTCCAAAGATAACTGGTAAATTTGGCATCTCGGTCTGACACTACGGTCCTAGGAATCTTGCCAATTGGGTACCAATGCCGAATGAACAACTAGGCAACATCCGCGGCGGTCACATTGGCCCTGCATGGAATAAGCATAACAAATTTGCTAAATCTATCAACTATAGTTAAGTACTGAGTATTATCCTTACTCGGACTGGGAGGCAGATTCGTGACAAAGTCCATTGAAATATCTTGGAAAGGACCCTTAGGAATTGGCAAGGGCTGTAATAACCCTATCTTCTTTCCACGAGGAGCTTGCACCTTTTGACAAATATCACAGCGTTGTATATTTGTAAACACATCTAGCCTCATCTTTGGCCAATAATATTGCCGTTCCAATTTCTCCAGAGTCGAATTCATGCCCTTATGATCACCAGTAATGGCGTCACGGGCGTCATGGAGAAGAGCAGCCTTGAACGACTTCATGACACATAGTCGGCCTTTGTAGAAAAGCCAACCATCGCGTATCAGAAAGTGGCACGGTTCTGTGGCATCCAATGCATGTTCCCATTGTGTACCGAATTTCTCAGAATCCGCGTACGTGTGCTTCATGTCGTCTAGTCCCGTACCCATAGTTGTCACGGTACGAAAATACGATACGGTACGGTACGATACCGTATGGGAATATTCGGTACGATATGAAATTTTGGGATACGGTACGATAAAATACGGTTTTTATTTTTTACACTTACAAGCTATGGAGCTTCAAGCTTGAATGTGAGGGAAGGTTGGGAGGGGAGAAGTCTACAGTGCTTGAGAAACCAGTACATGGATATATGTCTCTCCCGGTTGGATCTCCCGATTGTCTCCAAAAAAGAACCTGGATGGGTAATGCAATACCAAAGGTCTCCCAGTGTAGCGTTTATGACTAAGGGACCATCCTTGCACAAATACGACGAGTGCATCTAGGGTGATAAGTTTAGGGACTCCTCTCTAGATCAAAATGGCCATGTCCAAATGTTCTCCCTTGTGCATAACTTGAGTCTAATTGTCTAGCCTACCTATACCAGGGATCCCCAAGTGATGTAGCAAGATTCTCTCATCCTACCAATCAAGTGTACACTACCAGTCTACCTCGCCAGATTTTTTAGGTCTCTCCACAACCCCATATGGAATACTGAGTGGACACGAAAGTTGCGAAGTATTGCGAGCATTTGGGATCTTCGTACAGCAGGGTTTCTATTTTTTTTTAGCATTTGGAATTTTTTTTTCAAGGGAAAAAAAATTTTGGGGGGGGGGGGGGGGGGGAAACCTAACTCGTACCGTACGATATCGTACGAATTCGTACCGTACGACTCGTACGTACGAACAGGTTCGTACGCGTACGAGAAACAACTATGCCCGTACCAACAAGGTTGAGTCTAGTGGTCTGAATCGAAGTCACTTGTCCCTTCCTGCTCAAAGCATCAGCCACTGGAATACTGACATGGAAGACATGATGGACTTGAGAACTCTCCGGTAACTCAAGTTTATATGCTACGTCCCCAATCTTCTTAAGGATTTTAAAAGGACCACAATATCTCGGAGAAAGTTTATCACACTTTCCCGTTTTCATGGTTTTTGTTTGCGCAGGAACCTTGAGGAATACAAAGTCACCTTCTGCAAAGGTCACCTTTCTACGTCCTTTATCCGCATAAGTTTTAGCGCGATCCTGAGCGCTACGAATGCTCTCAGGTGCGGCTCTGAGCATATTCATATCTTCAAGGAAATCCTTGACAGATTGAATCTTCTCCTTTTCTAGGCCTACAGCCATCGGAGATCTCGACTGGAATCCATACATTAACATGAATGGTGTAAATCCAGTCGCTGAGTGTTTGGAGGTGTTTTAGGCAAACTCCAATAAGGGCAAGTACTCTTCCCAATTAGATTGCTTCTTACTAACATAAGAATGCAACGTATCCTCTAGAATTTGGTTAACTCTTTCAGTTTGACCATCAGACTCCGGATGATCTGCCGTACTCATACTCAGAGTAGTATCCAACTTTTTGAAGACTTCCCTCCAAAAATTACTGTTGAACTTTCTATCTCTATCCGACACTATATCTGCGGGCAGGCCATATAGCTTGTAGAGATGTTCAATAAAGAGTTTTGCCAACTCTGGCGTTTTAACAGTTTTCTTCGTGGCGATAAACTTTGCTATTTTAGTTAACCTGTCCACTATCACCCGCACCGAGTCATTCCCTCGACTCGTCTTGGGTAAACCGGTAATGAAATCCATGGAAATGCTTTCCCATTTCCCCTGAGGAATCTCCAGCGGATGGAGTAGTCCTCCAACCTTAAGACGTTCGTGTTTATTGACCTGGCACTTATTGCATTTCAGCACATAAGTCTGGACGTCCTTAAACAAACTAGGCCAATAAAACTGTCTTTTTACTAGTGCATAGGTCTTCTGAATCTCGGGATGACCCGCACTTGGACTATCATGACTTTCTTTAAGAATTTGGGCTGAAAGTCACCAATAGTTGGTACACATACTCTACCCTTGTAGAGTAAGTACCCGTCGTCAATGGAGTAATTGGCATATTTCTCTCCCTGACGAAGTTTATATCACTCCCCTTTGAAGCCGTGGCAGTCAAAGGTGATGAAGGGTCTACGTCAGAGCTCTCCGGCTCCAAACTATACCCAGAAGACACGGCTAGTCTCTCCGGACTAACTCTCACTTCCCTTCTCGTTGCATCTTCGGCCAATCTCTCCGGACTAGCAATCCGTGCCAACGAGGGAGGTGGTTGCGTCTGTGAAGAAGTGCGTACGCGTACAGCACGTCAGACCTCTGTAAAAGATGGATCGTGCTCATATAAACCACGTAGTGACTCCAAGAAATCATTCTTGAAGACTGTGAAACTAAGTTCATTAATCTGTGGCATGCGACTAAGTGCATCTGCCACCACGTTATACTTACCTTTCTGGTAACGTATCTGAAGGTCAAACTCCTGTAGAATCTCCGCCTACCGAGCTTTTCTACCCTTCAGTTCACTTTGACTTGAAAGCCATTTCAGACTTTCATGGTCCGTCCGGACCTCAAAAGGAGCACCATATAAATAGTGTCTCCACTTTTTCAGTGCATGAACTATCGCTAGTAACTCTCGCTCGTAAGCCGAGTAGTTACGCTGCGTACGATCTAACTTTTTACTCTCAAATGCAATTGGGCGTCCCCTTTGCATAAGTACAGCCCCAATGGCCTCATTACTAGTGTCTGTTTCCAAGACAAACGGCTCATTTGGATCGACAATAGTCAAAACAGGTGCAGCTGCTACGGTCACCTTGAGCTTATCAAAGCTCTTCTGTTGGGCTTCCTCCCAACTAATGTTTTTAGTTTTTGACCGTAACTGGTCAGTCAACGGGACTGCGATCTTCGCGTAGTCCTTCACATACTGTCGGTAGAACCCCGACATGCCAAGAAAAATCTGCAGTTCTTCGAGATTCTTCGGCGCTGGCCATTTAAGAATAGCCTCTACTTTTTCTGGCTCCATCCGCGTACCATCGGCGGATATAATATGGCCAAGGTAGTGAATTTCTGTTTTAAAAAATTCACATTTGCTCTTCTTTGCAAATAGTTTGTGCTCTCGCAATAACTCGAACACTAGACGCAAATGCTCTATGTGTTCTTTCTGTGTCTTACTGTACACAAGAATATCATCTAGGAAAACTACTACGAATTTTCCTAGATATGGAAGTAAAATGTTGTCCATCAGCGTCATAAACGTCGTTGGAGCATTGGTTAGCCCAAATGGCATAACCAAAAACTCAAAATGCCGAAAACGGGTCCTAAATGCTGTCTTCGCAACATCTTCTGCTTTAATTCTAACCTGATGATACCCTGATCTCACGTCTACTTTTGTAAAGTATCTCGATCCATAGAGTTGATCAAACAACTCATCCATGTGTGGCATCGGATACTTGTTCTTAATCGTTATGTGATTAAGAGCCCTATAGTCTATGCACATCCGCTTAGATCCGTCTTTCTTCTTTACCAGAAGAATAGGCGATGCCCACGGACTTGAACTAGGCCGAATAAAGCCTTTGTTCAAATATTCCGTCAATTGTTTTTCCACCTCCTGTGCCTCGGAGTGGCTTAATCTATAAGCAGGTTTGCTTATAGGTTTTGATCCTGGCATAACTTCGATGCCATGGTCTACTTCTCTAGATGGTGGTAAGCCATCTGGCAAATCATCAGGAAAAACATTCTGAAATTCCTCTAATAAATTCATTAAAGTATCTATGTACTTTTTCTTTAATGTCTCTTTCGCCTTGGATTTTTTCTTGTTTGAATCGCATGCATGCCAAACAGGGTTTTCAAAAAGTGGGTCTCGTCCAAGGCTATTTTGTTTTCCTTGTTTGTCTACGCAAACATCATCTACAGTTTCATCTACGGAAACAGAATTTAAAAGATGGTAACAAGCATATACCTTTGCTATCTGGCCTCTGCGGACCGCTGTGCAGAGCTCCATGGAGTAAAATAAGTGGTGTGGCGGGGACAGTACGGTCGCCCTGCAGGATAATGACTCTACCTCCATGCTCAAAACGTAGCGTATTATGTAGGTAACTCCGAGCTAGACTAGGGCCCAAGCCATACAGCCACTCCCTGCCTAGATATATGTCTGCTCTGGCTAAGTGCATGATCTGAAAGTCAAGCGGAGCCTCGTAGTCCTGCATAGATAATGGGACCCCCAATACTACGGTATTCCATACCGTTTTGTCATACCCGTTGGCTAGGCCAACAGTATATATACTCATGATCGCTCTTGGTCTCAGTCAACCCCAACTTCTTGACTAACGAGTAGTTCAAGAAGTTGTGGCTAGCTCCATCATCGATAAAAACTGTGACTCTACGGCCACCTATGGTGCCATACATGCGCACCATGTCATGCGGACCTACAGTAGGCTGCCACATCCCTGGTGTCACCAAACAAGCATGATGCTCATCACAATGACACACTGTCATCTCTCTGAACTCTACGGAACTGAGAGGGAGTCTCTGCACTGTATGCAACTGCCTAGAGGATTTACCATCTCTTTTGGGCTCGTTGCCGCTCGTGCTGGCTTTAAGCTTTAGACACTCAACCTTCGTGTGCCCTACATCGTTGCAATTAAAGCAGCGATTTTCCTTTCACGCTTTAATATACTGCTCTTTCTTTTGGACTTCGCTGTCTCTTTTCTTCCTGGATGGTCGCGGTTTTTTAGACCAACGACCACCCTATCCTCCCTAGTCCATCCTATCCCCCTGCTTATCACTGCGGAACCCTTTTCTTTTAAGGCCTGACCTCCTCTTCTCACTACCCTCGGCCCTGCTCGAACCACCACGTGCACTACGGCGATTTGATGTCATCAAATATCTGCGCATACTTAATTGCCTCTGCTAAGTCTTTAGGCTGTAAGGGCTCTACGTACTCAAGGTAATCATCTTTGAGGCCTCTTTTAAAGTCTCGCAATGTCTGGAATGCATCGATCCCCTTTAGCTTGAGTACTATCTCCCTATAGTCTGAGATGTACTGAGTCAGGGATTTGTTCTCCATCGAGCACTTGTCCCATACTCCCAGCTTCTCTCCGCCTCATTAACAGGCAAAAACTCTTTTCGAAACATCGTTTCAAACTCCGTCCAAGTGGCATGAGTTGTCAAACTCATCCACCACTTGTACGCTTTGCCGGTTAATGAGAGGCTAGCCTCTACGGGCTGCACCCGGCTAGGCTGCTGTCGCAGCGCGTGCAAGTCTGACCAGTTCGCCAGAAACATGTTGACCGAGTCCTTGTTTCTCTCCTTCTCCTCGCCACCAAAACTAGGCGGCTTCAAGTCTTTCAATAACGACGAAGCTGTCTCTACGGACAGTCCCGCAGACGCATCGGCCTGTACTCCTGCAACCATTGGCGAGGCTACGCTCACCCGTGCCGTAGGAGCTCGTCTATCACGAGGAGTCAGAGTACTAGCCGAGGCGGCTATCAGTGCGTCTAACCATGTGCAGATGCTCTGTAGCATCGTGACTAAGTCAGCCTGGACTTTACCCATATTGTTCAGTTTTGCATTAAGATATTTAAAAAGTCTACTAGAGAGCTCCGTCTCTGTCAGGACTTCGACAGTGTCTAATAGGTCATAATCGTCGTCGTCATATTCCAAGAGGTCCTCCTCGGTCCCCTCGGCGACGTCGGTGTTCATGTCATCTGGCTCATCGGCCAGAAAGAGGTCATCTGCTATTGCGGCCGCTGTGGGCTCACTGGGTCCTAAGGCGGGGTCAACAGACAAGGAGGGCGCTGGTGGATCACTCGTGATCCATGAGCGCACTCCGGACCGGACAACGGTCGGGCATATACGGCCTGACAATTCGGTCGGGGTCAAACCCGTGACCGAGGACAAGAGACCTGAAAACCCTAGAGAAGTAGAAGGCGGTGGGGACACACTACGCCTAGCAGACATATTTTAATTCTTGCACAAATAAAAATGCGAGAACTCAGAAATTACAAAAAACGCTAATAAAATGAGCAGTGGAGAGAGAATAGTCACCCCCCTTATGGTCGCTTGCGACTGTCGTCGATTGCCGATTTGTGTTGCGCTGCGAGCCTCTTCAAGCGTCGCTACTCCGGGATGCTTCGATCCAAGAGAAAGGTGCCTGAAGATGAATCTACATTCCCATTCCAGTCTGCATTAGAAACTTGAGAGACCTGAGTACGAGCAGCCTAGCCGTGTCTTTTGTTGATATGCCAATGCACCTGCTTTCTAGAAGATCGACCACCTCTGGTGCAAGCCAAAACATTCCAAATACCCGGAAAATGTATGGAAAACGTGGTGAGGCGATGCCAGGCCTGTGTGCGGGCACACGCAGTAGGCCGTGGGGGAGGGCAAGCCAAGTAGGGGCTGGCGTATTGCATCCATAGCTCTTTACTGCCCAATAAGCGTCTTCTACTAGGTTCAAAGCATGAAGCTGAAGGTGCTTGGCCAATGAGATGCTATGGACTGCACATCCAAGACTGGATTTTTTTTTTTCAATCCTGCATCTGGCCGGCGGGCTGGCCGCCCGGGGGCTGACCGCCGGCGCTAGCCTGGCTGGCCGTCGGCAGCGCCCGCTGGACAGGCCGCTCGTCAGGGAGTCGAATTTTCCCGGCCTGGCACGGGGTCCCCCCCCCCTGCAGGGAATGGTAGACAACCTCACTCTCCGGCAAGGTGCCAATACCTCCACTCCAGGCTTGGAGATGGGCGCGCCACAGTGAGTGCGAGCAACCGGTCCTGCACAGCGGCGCCAAGTGTCCAGATTTTCCGAGCCCAAATCCCTCCGCTGTCGCGGATCGAAGGCACTAGTGCACCGGGGATGGGCTGCCGCCGGCGCTGGCCGCCTGGGGGCTGACCACCAGCGCTAGCCTGGCTGGCCTCCGGCAGCGCCAGGCAGGCCGCCGGCTGCGGCCACGCAGGCTGCCCGTTAGGGCTGGCCGCCGGCTGTGATTATTCTCCAGCCGTCTTCCCCCTGGCTGGCCGTCTTCCCCCCCCCACACAGTGGGCTATTACACAATCGGCCTCTTCTCCCACACAGAATTAAACACAAAATTGACAAGCTCCAAAGCAAAAAACACAGAAATTGCTTACGTGCAATGGAGAGCTTGGGTGTGTGCAAGGTAGAGAGAGAGAGAAAATAGAGGAAAACCTTCCTTCCAGCTATGGCCAACTTCTTCTATGTACACGTCTTCTTGCTGCAGAAGATGATGAAGACCCTTGGGATAAGGTTATCCCCCCAATTTTGATTGAGAGCCAATCATTAAACGGTTGGGCCCGCTTCGCACGCCACTCGCGATCCCAATGCCAAGCTCTGATACCAATGTTAGATCTCCATAGCGCCACTATGGGTGCTACCACAGGAGGGGACGGCCTCTGGCTCACCACCCAGCCACAGAGGAAGAATGAGGATTGCCCCTCATCCCCCAGGCTATATAGTGTGTGGCCTGCCGTCCACACTAGCCTAGCCGCCCGTGACTCCGCATGGGCGTCCTCTCCCACTGAACCCCGGATGGCCACGTCCTCGGCGCTCCGGCCGAGGTGTTGACGCTAAAGCCCCGTCTGGCCATCCGGTCTGCCGTCCGTCATTACAGCCTACGTGACAAGATGTAAGCACGGAGTAGTCTCAAGGCCTCGATTTTAGGTGTAAGGAGCTCTCTCTCAAACTGACTCATAAAGTCACTTCTATAGGCCTCCTATAAAACCAGAAACCAAATATAGCATTTCTCATAAACGCTACTAACCCCCACTTGAGATGCCTAACCCCTAGGCTATGGTTAATCTAACCTAAAGGCCTTAACCTTGGTTAGCCTTGGGAAGTAACAGGCCCCCTCAGCCCCTAGACTGAGGCTGTGAGAGAGTAGCAACACACATACACATGAGAGATGGTCCCCTTGTAATGGAGGATTTTTGAGCTCCCCCCTTCTCAAGAGAGGAGCTGAGTGATGCCTTGAAGGCCCTACCTCATGGCAAATGACCTAGAGCGGACGGACTCCTGGTTTTCCTCTTTCTTCGTCACTAAGCCCTCATGGAGGACAGCTTTCAGGCCACCTTCAATGAGATCATGGCCACTGGCCTCATGTCGGAGGGGCTCATTCACCTGATCCCCAAGGAGGGTGGTGACCATTTCGAGATACGACAATGGCGCCCCATCACCCTCCTTGATAGTGCCTACAAAATCCTTGCCAAGGGCATCAATCCACTACATGCAGCCTCACCTCCCACATCTGATTCATGGCCCTTAGATAGGCTTTATCCAAGATAGGAGCATCTGGATAACATCTTCACCTTTTGGGAAGCAAACTTTCACAACCCATTTTGGCGATGAAGGTTTGGCTATACTGCTCATGGACTTTGAGAAAGGCTACGCTAGAGTGGATTAGGCTTTCCTCAAGGGCACCATGCTTTGGATGGGATTCTCGATCGGACAGATCCGTGAGTCTTAGCGCTTTATTCCGCCGCCCACAGTAAGGTCCTCATTGAGGGGGCCAAAGGAGACTAGTTCTTGATTACCAAGACAGACTGGCAAGGGTGTCCACTCGCCCTTTTCCTCTTCGTCTTTGTTGCTAAGGCAATGAGCAGTTTCTTGGCTGCCCAAGGTGCCAATAACCTTTCATTATGCAAGACGATCCACAAGATCCCAAGAGTGGTTTCTCAAAATTGAGTCAAACTCTGACTCCATGGCCCCCCTCCAGTTTGGATCTGCTAATGCTTCTTCCAAGCTGATTGGCTCCTATTTCAGCCATGAAGGCCATATTGACAATGTAAGTAGAAGCCCTTTTTTGCTCCTGTATTCTCTTGGATCTGCGAACAGCTGTTGGCTCTTCTGTGATTGCTGGTGGCGATTTCCCATCCAAGAGTTGCTTCACCCATTTAGGATATAGCCTGTTATGAGGTGTTGCAGGCTTCTCTTCTTCATTATCTGATGAATCCACCTCTTGTGGAGTTGGCGGTGTCACTGGTGGTTGTGTGCTACTTGGCTACTTCTTTGTTGCAGGATAGTGTTAGCGGAGCCCTCTCCTCCACCTGGTAAAGCTAACCTTCGAGGACCGTTTCATTGCCAGTTTGATAAGAGCTTGGAGTCACCTCAAACCAGCCCTCACCCAGTCAGGCACTCACCCTCACATTGCATAAGACCCCTCAGCACTTACATGTATTTCTCATGCGGCGGGACAGATCTCCTAGATTTTAGGGAAAGTTGCTATTTTTGGCAATCTTTGATGGAATTTCCATTTGCGTCATTACCTCCGGAATTCGGCAGAGGTCGAGGATTGCCAAAGTGCCATTGTGAAATTAGCTATCATTTGGGATATTTTTAGAGCTGAAGATTGTGGAATTTTTGGCCTTTGGATTTGGGACATGTGGCAGATAATAAAAGTGAGAGAGGTGTCCTCACACTTGTCAATTCAGCTCTACACATGGCATTGTAGCATTTTCTTGCTTATTTGAACATGAGAGAGTCATCTCTTGGGCGAGTTTGAGCTTCAAGCAAGTTTTTGGAGGCTGAAAACTCTGATTTTTCACCTTTTCTCTTCATTTCTAAGCCCACCATAGCCATATCTCTTCATTTCTAAGCCCACCATAGCCATATCCAGCTTGGGGAAGATGATTTTCACTACTCTACACCATCTTGCACACCCAGGATGGCTGTTTTTCATAGCCATATCCAGCTTGGGGAAGATGATTTTCACTACTCTACACCATCTTGCACACCGTGGATGGCTGTTTTTTTTCAGCAAAACAGTCCTAAAGCTTGCTGAAATTTTTGGTTTTATGTGATATATAGGCTGTTTCACAGGTTTTGGCACTCATGAATGAGCCATACAGGTTTTTATTAAGGTGTATGGACTTATGTATGTGCCATACATGTTTCTTGCTTTATGGAGGGTGCACAAAACCTGATGGACATGTTTTCTATGCCTATAGATGTGCCGTACAAGCTACCATACAGGTTTATGCACTCATGGAAGAGGCATATGTGTTGCCTTACAGGTTTATGCACGAGGTATATGTGCTACCATACAAGTTTATGCACTCATTGAAGAGGCATATGTGTTACCCTACAGGCTTATTGACACATGGATGAAGCATGTGGATTGATGTATACGTTCTATACAGCTATGGATAAACCATATGGCCATAGTTGTCACGGTACGAAAATACGATACCATACGCGAATTTTTTGTATGATATGAAATTTTGGCATCCCGTACGATAAAATATGGTTTTTTTTATTATAAACACTTACGAACTATGCAGCTTCAAGCTTGAATGTGAGGGAAGGTTGGGAGGAGAGGGCACTTTAAAGGAGTTGCTCAAGAGCTCAAGAGCTCAAGCCTATAGCCAAGACAAGCCAAAAAAAAAGAGGTTGAAAAACAGTAAGAAAAACAAACAAAAAGGGACAGAAAACAGGTGGAAACAGTGCTTTTGCGAATGGTCGAAACTGCACCTAATGGTCATATTATACTGTACGATATTGTATGGTACGAACAAGTTCGTACCGATACGAGAAACAACCATGCATATGGCTATTTAGCTGGTTCCAGGTATATGGATCATCCATATTGGATGGAGGACAGGTTTATGGTTGTATATGGATAATCTGGCATCTCCCATGGGGAGAGTAAGGCCCTCAAAGCTTGTACATGTTATATTTCTCCTTGGATAATGAAATATCCAAGGGGAGGGGGGGGGTGGGCCCATTCCGGTCTCTATGCGGTGTTATATGTGAAACTTTTATTTTTAGCTTTGTGGATTGTTTAATGGCTGTGATTAAATACCAAAATGTCTAATTGTGCTCATGGTCAAGCGATGCACACCCACTCCCGCGCTTCCTGGGGCGAGTTACATTGGTATCAGGCTTTCTCTGATTCTTATGTGAAAACGATCTTATTAAGGTGCATACCCTGGCCGTCGGTAGGATTATACATAGCAATACCAGGCAATAATGGGAAGTGAGTCTGTGAGGAAGTGTCTATCTTCTATCTTTGTATTATGCAGGTTGCTTCTCAAGCTCAAAGCAAGCTATAATAGAGCTCTATTTGTCTCATGGCTTTATGATGTTTTCGGCAAAGAAGAAGAGCTAATTATTCTTTGAGGTTACAAAGCTATTACTTTTTGGTTCTTCATGGTTTATGTATTTTGAACACCTAACCCTTGTGTGCGAATGCAAGGAGAAGTGTTGTATGTTTTTCTTGAATGTGTTTTAGGAAAAATTCTTTTCATGGCTGAGAACCCTAGAATCTAGAGGTCATCTCTATTATGAGCATGATGCTTGAGGACTGCAATAAATGACATGGTTTTATATATATATATATATATATATATATATATATATATGGCCATCTTTTGCATTCTTCAGTTTGATGGCTTTATGGACTTACGGCTCCCTTTAATGGGATGAATTCTTTTCATGGCTCTCTCTATTGGGATGGATTATGTTTTTGGCTCCCTTTATTTGGGATTCATTGGACTTATGAAACTCATGGTTATCTCATGGATCGAGAATTTCTATTGGTGGCCGAAATGCCTGTAAAACTATTGGTGGCCGAAATGCTTATAAACTATGTGTAGCAGAAATGTTTATGGAGCACCCGGATATCTATGCTTGTGAGTGATTCTTATTTTATGTTACACTTGAGCCCACCTCTCCTCCAAGATGTGTGGTCAGAGTACCAACATGGAGTGCAAATGGTAGAGTGGACATGACTCCTGGTTGGCATGGGACTTATGTCTATGCCAAGGGTCATATGGAGTGACACCTTGTTGGCAGGGGACTATGTCTATGCCAAGTGTTAGTAGACTGGAATATGGTCTGTTGGTGACTTGATGTGTGTACCACTCAGATCTTGTGGACGTTCTACATCCACGCGCATGGTCGATCGGTCTTCTATTTCTTGGCCTGGTCTTTGCATGTGTAAGCATGAAAGCGAGTGGAGAGTACCATGCATTTGACGTAACAGTGGGGATTGGGGAACGAGTAAATGTTCCTTGGAGTTGGATTCGACTTGGAGTATGGACAGAGAGACATGATTATGATATGTGGACTTATGTGATTGATTTTTCTCACCCATTTACTTGGGACATGATTAAGATATCAGGACTTATGGCACTGTTTTGGCTCGCCCATTTATTTGTTTTTGATATTGGTATTATGGAGACTTATGTAGTCTCTCCCATTTATTTGAGACATGGATTCTTTCAGCCATATTGGAATCACCATCTCCCCATACGGAGGCCAAGAGGTTCATTGGAGGACCAAGTGTTCATAGCATGGTCCAGGCACTCGAGACGGTTTCTTAGACTCAGAAATGGGCTTTGGAGCTCAAGTGTCAAGTGGAAAGTATGTCTGGCGAACTCTTGAGGATTTGGGAGAGATCAAACAATGAAACATGTTTCTAAATGGTGCTTACATGTATTTCTCATGCGGTGGAACACAAAGAGATCATTTCCTAAATTTTAGGGAAAGTTGCTATCTTCGATGGAATTTTTGTTTGCGTCGTTACCTTCGGAATTTTGTAGAGATCGAGGATTGCCAAAGCGCCATTGTGAAATCAGGCATCAACTGGGATATTTTTAGAGCTGAAGATTGTGGAATTTTTGGTCTTTGGATTTGGGACATGTGGTAGATATAAGAGGATAAAAGTGAGACAAGTGTCCTCACACTTGTCAATTCAGCTCTACACATGGCATTGTAGCATTTTCTTGCTTATTTGAACATGAGAGAGTCATCTCTTGGGCAAGTTTGAGCTTCAAGCAAGTTTTTGGAGGCTGAAAACTCTGATTTTTCACCATTTTGGAAGCACAAAAGCTGAAGGACAGGTTTTCTATGCCTATGGGTGTGCCGTACAAGCTACCATACAGGTTTATGGACTCATGGAATAGGCATATGTGTTGCCCTACAAGTTTATGCACTCAAGGAAGAGGTGAATGTGTTGCCATACAGGTTTATGCACTCACTAAAGAGGCATGTGTTACCCTCCTACAGGCTTATTGACATATGGATGAAGCATATGGGGTGATGTATAGGCTCTATACAGCTATGGATAAACCATATGGCTATTTAGCAGGTTCTCATTGTCAAGCCCCAAGGTTAACAGACACTGCGATTGGGGAAGCGACTTTTCAGATTATGCATTGACTCTCATGTGAGGTTCCTTCTTGAAGAAATCACACTTCGGCTCCTTCACATATAACTTCTCTCATGTGAGTATCTCCAAGACGGCTCTGAGATGCTATATGTGCTCTTCCATTGACGTATTGTACATTACTATGTCATCCAAGAAGACAACAATCCACTCTTCCAGATATGACAAAATAAATCGTTCATCATCTACTGAAAATAGCGGGAGGATTGGTCAACCCAAAAGGTAGGACCAAAAACACATAGTGGCCATAGCACATACGAAACGCAGTCTTAGGCATGTCCTTAGGTTCCTTATTTGATGGCAAAGCCTGACTGTAGATAAATCTTGGTGAAATACTTAGCACCCTGAAGACGATCTACGAAGCATCCATCCTTAGCAAAGCATACATGTTCTTGACAATGAGTTTGTTCAAGCTTTTGTAATCTATACAGAAGCGCATGCTACCATCTTTCTTTTGTGAGTGACAAGAGAATGGAAGTGCCCCATGGACACTTACTAGATTGAACAAAACCTTAATCGAGATAATCTATGCAGTCTCGTCTTCCTCTTTTGGCTAAACCAATAAAGTTGCCGGGAGACAGGATTACTATCAAGCAATAGCTGAGTCGCATGATCAACACCCCTCTCAAGTGGCGGACCATCTAGTAACTCGCTTGGAAATACATCACGAAACTCTTTTAAAATATCATCCAAAATTTGTTGTTCTTTAGAAATTTCACTACTTGAGATTGAATTACATTCACAAGCACATGATCTTAACAAAATTTCAGAATTGAAAAGATCATGAAAACAACAAAATGACTCAGAATTTGGATCAAAAAGAGTTTCATATATATCCTTGACCGAACCCAAGTCGAGTTTACATCACAAATTCCACGGGGGATATCATCCCAAATTACATACACTTCATGAATAAATGAGAGCCTATGAGACCGATATTCTAACGTCATCATCTCACTCTTATAAAAAAAACTAGGACATTCTCAAGATCACATCCACCTTGTCAAGGTCCATGATGTGGAAGTCCAAAGTCTCCCGGTAGTCATGAATCTGGACCTCCAACCGAGACACCGTTTGGTCCCACAATTGAATGTCTGTACCTCTGGCAAGATTGACCACATAACAGTCATCACTTGCCACCGTGGGTAGCTGGAGTGTCTACACCAAACGTGAAGAAATAAATTGTGAGTAGAGCGGCTATTGTCAAACAGAATCTACACCCGATGGCCGCTTTTTAGGATTGCGCTGCAACGATCGACCCTCCTGGGATGTTGTAACATGCCCTTGCTTCTTGTCTTTAGAGGATTTTTGGCTCTTGCGTGAGGAACCACCTGTAGGCTCACCACCCCTTTTGACTCCAAGGATATCATCAAAATCCTGGGCATATCTATAGAGTTTTCCAGTGAGTGAATATGGTTCCGAAGAACCTCATTCTAATAGTCTGGTGGAAGGCCAAACAAATATAACATGTAAACCAACACATGTGGCTCCGCAAGGATCTTACAATGATTCACCAGGTCTTTAAACTGGAAAAATACACAGTTTGGGGGACGACCTGGGTAGAGGACCCTTATTGACTCATACAGGGATAGAATTTACAAATCATAATCGTCTTCTATATAATCTTCCTTAGGAAGAGAGACATAGGCAAGATGAGCCGTGACTTTGTGGAGGGAGCTGTCCACATCTTCTTCTTCCTCAACATCATAGGGCCACGACATTGGCATGATGATCAAGCTGCTCTTTCTCCAGCTTCTTGATGACTCGCTAATTGTGTTGTTTCCACTGTTGTAGCTCTAGGCCTTCTACAACTGGTTGTTCGTTGTTGCCAGATATGATCCCCCACAGGTTGTCCCTCATGAGGAGTTGCATCTTTGTCTGCCATGTAGGAAAGCCGGTGCCGTCGAACATTTCTGCAAGTGGAAGTATAGACGAGACCGGTAACGCCGTAAAAAGAGGGTTTGAATCTATTGAAATTAGGGTTTTGAGGTTGATAGAGAAGGCTAAGAATGTTAAAAACCCTAATTATTTAATGCAGATGGCTCGAATTTTGATGCGGAAGGAAAAAAATAAAAAGTCACAAAATTCTGTTTTTAGGGCTTCAGAAATTTTAGGGTTTGCAGGTTTGTCCTCTTGAGGGTGCTGAGCATGTACATCTAGCCACCGGGCTGCCATTCTTTAACTAATAGAAAAATCTTTCTCGGAAAAAAAAGAAGAATGCAGTACGGCTAGTACAGAATGCAGTGCAGTCGGCACAGCAGTTAGAAATAATGGTATTTCCAGTACAGAATGCGGTTCGGCTGGTACAGAGTTAGAAATAATGTTACAGCCAGTACAGAGAGATAAGACTGCCAGTACAGAGAAGGACAACCAAAACAACAGGTTATACAGATGAGGGTTTCCAGGTTCAGCAGCAAATACCAAACAGTACAGTGGAAGGTACAGGTGGTTCAGCAGACATGGATGGGTATGGGCAGATGTGTGCTCTGTACGTAGCTTGTATTGCAGGTGATCTCCTTTTATGAAAAGAGGAGAAGGTGGTGATGCTGATTTTTTTAAACTCCTTCTAATGCTATCAAACTTATGCTAAGGTTTGGGCAAAATAACAAGTATTGCCACTTTTTTGGTGATTTTTCCGAGCACAGAGATCCAGGACTCTTCAAAGGTGTTCATATGATCAGATGCCCAGCTCACACTAGTAAAAATGGTCCAAGTGCCCTAATGAATGTGGAACTTAGAAAAAACCAAGGCACCCAAATAATACTTCACCACCCTCGATAAGTGTGTCTCTCTTTAAAACGGGGGTGCCCAGGTAGTAACTTGCCCACCTTTTTATCAAATAATGTGAACATCATCAAATGCCCACTTTTAAGCTTGTGTTCATGCGTGAATCCTTCCCCAAGACACCAAAGCTGGCCATGGGGTTCTTTCCTGCATGGACAAGGCCACGCGCATCGATCTTGTTGGCTTGAGTCGTATTCCGAGCGCTAGGCCTAGCTTCATGGCTGCTTGTAAATAACTTCTTGGATGCCTGGTTTTTGTGGTGGATAAATCTCTCATTCCTAAAGCTTGTACATTCTTGGTCTTTTGATCGTCTTGGTGTCGAGAATCCATTGGGAAATGTCCAAAATGGTGACATCCCAAAAGCTCCTTAAAAGTTGTCCTCAATTTTGAAAGCTTCAGTCATAACTCGAATCCTTGGCTACACAAGCTAGCACACAATTCAATGGTCAGGCTGGAATGCAGAATCACTGAAAAGCATGACAGATGCATAAGAGCTAGCTATTCTAATGTTTTCCAAAATACTTCTTGTCATAATCCAATGAGCCATATCATAGGCATAAAAAGCCAAAACTTGGTACCAATGTAACCGAATCCAAGAGTCAAACTCTGTCTCTCAGATATAGTTTCCTGGTACTGGTATAAACCATTACCAACAACAACCAAAATCTTGGCACTCCTTTTGGTGCCTACACATGTACACTTCCTTAATGCAAACTCACCAAGAATATTGGCACTCAGTCTTAGTGCCTTTCACATGGGTAAGGAAATCTTGGCACTCCTTTTTGGTGCCTACACATTTGTAAACTTCCTTGATGCAAACTCACCAAGAATATTTGCACTAAGCCTTGGTGCCTTGGGCATGGGTAAAGACCCTGTTCTGTGCCAACCATGGAGTCAAATCATTGAATCCAACCACTGACTCCAACATATCTCTCTAGACCCTTTGGATCTATGCAGTGACTCCAAAGACATGCTCTCTAGAATTTAGCTGCCTCTTATGAGCTAGCCCATCAAAGGGGTTCTTGGGGATGGGTGTAGCTGTCGTCATCCCACTGGCAATCTAGACTTCCAAACTGGAAATACCAATCTTGATTCGATTGCCAAGCCACAATCAAGTGTGAAAAACTCCCCACGCTAGTGCAATGCCAATGAAGATCTTCTTTCGACACCATTGCCAAGTGGTTGACACTTGGGCCATCGTTTTAGGCTCAGGGGCCAAGGCAGAGTAACAGTTAATGCTCGATTCGGAATCTGTAATAAAGAATCTCCAAATTTTTGTTGATGTAGCATCAGCATGGTCAATTTGATGCAAAAGGCTTTCTTGTGAAAAAGCCTCAAAAATTTGTCGGTGCAGGGTGTTGAATTTGATGATTTTCTCAATACTTGAGAAAAGCTCCAAATTCTCAATGGGGTAGAAGCTGTAATTTGGCCAACTTTGTCATAATTAAGCTCCAAATGTGGCTCCGGGAGCTTCAAGTTGTTGATTTTTTCCATATATGGGAAGAGCCCCAAATATTTGCTAAGGCAATGCCTGTGTTTTGATGATCTAATTTACATTTATGTGAAATCTCCAAATTCCATTTACTCAAAAATAAAAAATTTCTGCGAACTTGATGAACAAGAGCTTTGATTTCACCATATGTGTGGTAATCTCTAAATCTTCTGAAGCTGATGTGAATCTGCAAGTTGATTGATGAGGATGATGAAGACAGGCTTGCTGCAGGTACAAGTGTGTGATGCTGCTGTTCAGCACGACTAAGGGCAGCCAAGTTGATGCACACAAAATGCTAACACATGGAGTGTGGGCAGGGGCTTTTGTGTGATGAAGAGTCAGTGACGGCTGGTCAGAAAAACGCACATGGGCAGTTGGCACTCACATCATGCTGATGACGTTTAGAAGCAAACCATGCATGGCGTACTTAGCTGAGATGCGTACGATGACGGCTGTTGCAATGAGGAGAAGAGGCGTTGGGTGTCCAGCATTGCGTGGCTCTAGCGTAGGTGGCATGGGCTGTAGAAAAAACACAACTCAAAAACGCAAATCAGAGTGTGAAGGCAGCAACACAAAGCAGATTATGAAAGCAGCTTATAAAACATAGAGGGTGGCATTAAAAAAAACTTAACTAAGAATATTATGAGGAAAAACACAGATGTTAGTGTAAGAAGCATAGCTATGCAAAAAAAAACGCAGCAATGGAGGGAGAGATGATAGTGGCAGCTGAAACCGCAGAGATGCTCATGGGAAAAAAAAAACGCTGAGTTATATGAAGGAAAAAAAACACAGGTGTGAAGGTGGGGCGTCAAAAAACACAGAGGCATGATGGTGGGTTCACCCATGCTCTGATACCATGTAGGTGAACATGTTTCTAGCCATGAGAGCGTGTGAGCGGAAGGAGCGATGGAGAGATCAAGGCATAGTGATTTGGTGCATAGACATGGATGGGTGGAAGAGAGAGAGAGAGAGAGAGAGAGAGAGATTTGATAACACATACACGAGAGAGAGCGTTGTTGCACAGCACAACGATGATAATACTTCCACCATGTACAATGCTTTATATAGGCACCAAGGCCCTATCTCATGTTCTCTTAATAAGAGGGTGTTCACACACCACTGGGCACTTACTGGGCTCCGAAATATCCAACAGAGCAAAGGGAAGAGGTTGGGTGCCGCGCGGGGGGGGGGGGGGGGGGGGGGGGGGGGGGGGGGGGCGGGGGCGCTTCTCCCGGCTTGATTACCTTGGACTTGCATGTTGTACAGATCACTGTATTCAATGTATGACTTCTGGTTTAATGCCAAATAGACTTAATCTAGAGGTTGGCTTCAGTACATCTTTAGGCCTACAGTTTAAGAGTGTGTAGGTTATAACCTAGCTTTGGCTTACTAATCAAGATTTCCCGAGAATTAAGCTTTGGCCTACAGGAGGCATGAAATATGTCCTTACACATGATTTTTATTTATTTTTGAGTCCTGGATCTTGGAAGGTTTGATTATAAGCATGAAGCGACTAGAACTAAGCTTTGGCCTACAGGAGGCATGAAATATTGGTGTCCTTACACGATTTTTTTTTTTTTTTGAGTCTTGGATCTTGCAAGGTTTGATTATAAGCAGCATGAAGCGACTAGTGATTGGATGACTTTATTTTGCAGCCTTTCGTTGATGAGGATCACTTTGTTCACAAGTACTTTCTTCCTCAACAGTATGCAATCATCATTCCTACATTTGCCGGTGTCACTCTTCTTTGTTTCTTAATAGTCTTTATTGGGGTGGTTATGTTGAAAGGAAGGAACCGCAAGTCCTACACAAGTTGAGATTATGCTCCTCAACTTGCATCTCAAGATAGTTTTCGGATTAGATTTATTTTGCTGTCTGCTGTATTGTATTTTTGGGTTATTAACGCATGCAGAGGGGAGAGAGATTGGTCTATTTAGTCTTGCAAAAAGAGTATGTATAGGGCCTCGACTCCTGTGAGCATGTGGTGCTTAGTTTCTACTGTTACCATACCTTGCATTACAAAGAGCGTATTTCAAGCTCCCTACAGATGTGAAGACTCCATAACAATTTGTTATAGAGCATTCTTGTTGATCCTTGTTGTGGGAAATTTACAGGACAAACAGATTCAGGATGCAAATTGAGTGCTATTTTTTTTTTTTGGGATTGATTCTCTTTTCTTCCATTCAAAACACTGCACAGGGAACCAAAATCAAAGCACACTAGAGGGGAGTAGAGATGGCCATTTCATGTTTTTGAAAAGGTTTTGTAAGAGGTAATTTTTAAGTGCTGATGGTGGTTGCTTGCATGCTTGATAAGTTACCCTTGCTTGTGTTGGATTGATGGTGCTGATGGTGGTTGCTTGCATGCTTGATAAGGTTTGAATTGGATTTCTTTGTGTTGCCCTTGCGTGCATTCCAGCTATTTTGTATCAAGCCCATCTCCATAACTACTTCCTAGACTTTACTATACCTATAACTAAAGCCAAATACTCGTTTTGTAATTAATCTCCATAACTACTTCCTAGACTTTACTATACCTAAAATTTAAGCCAAATACTCGTTTTGTAATTAAATAACCATATCATTATTAGTCTTCTCAAAATTCAAATCTAAATGCGTAATTACATTCTCATCAAAGATAACAAACGTTGTGTGTTGGAAGTAATTAAGTAATCTTATTTTTCTAGTCTCATCTCCAATTTTAGAATCCTAATAGTAAGATCCTCATCAAAGATAGCCGCCACTTGTGTATTCAAGTCCCTAAGAATAATGACATCTCATAAATATTAGAAATGCATGACATTATGGTAGAATAATAAGGTAAGATGATGCACCTATCTAGTATCTATGGTAGACTTATAAGGTAAAGTGATGCACCTATCTAATAACTTTGTCAAAGGAGAAAGTGGCCTCACCACTCCTCATCTTTGTAAACTACATCTTCAACGTATTTAGTACTTCCAAAGAATGAAATAGCAATGATGTCATGTGAAGAATCTTCTTGCACGATTAATGGTAGCCTTCTTAGCTCTAGCCTTTGTGTTAAAAAAGGAGGTATTTATTACTTATTTAAGGTGTTAAATTTAACTAACGTTTAAATCTTGCTTAGGGCAAAGTTTAGAATCTCCTCCATGGGGCAGGTATAATAAAGCAGTCACCACCTTTGAACACATGTTGTATTTAGGTTGGTACCAACGAAAATTAGAGAGATTGTACACAAACACTAGGAGTCGTCTGTGATTAGTGTCGTGCACCAATTCCTTCAAAAAAGCATGTCTCCATCCACATCTCAAGCAACCTTCTCTTTAGCGCTTAAGGACTCGCAAGTGTATCGATAGAAAAACGGTGTAGAGATAACACTCAACTATCTTTAACTCGTTTTGTATTGTCGAAATCCCTGCCTCTAGCCTAGGATTGATTCACATTATGTATGGTTGTGGATCCAATGATATATCAAAAGCAAGTCATAAGCCTTGTATATATGGGTAGAGATGGGCAATGGGCATACACTTAAGTTAGGTAGCTGTGCAAAGCCAATTTGTATATATACAATCCTTGATAATGTAAAATGGAAAATTCAATCATTTCTCAAGTATAAAGCTTTCTTCTTCTCTTGAACTCCTCTTACCTTCTTGCTTGCTTGGTTGTAAGATGCATGCTTTTTGGAGATTGGAATGTATGTGATTGGAATGTGTTGAGTGTGCATGACTGCTAGCTTGAGTGAGTGTGATTGGAATGTGTTCAGATGTATATATAGCATGAGTGGAGAAGGTGGTTCAAGCTTTCTAGCTTAACCATTGCTTGAAGGATTACTTAGTAGATTAAGAGTAGAGGAAGGGTTCAAATAAGAGGGATTGTAATCTTAAACAAGAGGGATTGACACACCACTTGACCTCTTTAACCTCTCCAATAGGCACTTCCATGATCTAAGATAAGTGGTCTAGCCGCTAGCACTATGGTTCTTTGCTAGAGAGTAAAAAGGTTCTTGACATAAACAAATGGCACCACTATTGAGGAGTAAATTAGTCTTAGATGAGGTAAGGTAATAGAACTATCATGTGCTAAAAAATCTTCTATTATTCTCACTCTTATCTACCCTTGGATGCAAGTCCTTGGTAGAATGTTGAGGAGATGTATTCTAGAGTAGAATTTGAGTTATTTTGAGTGATTGTGTGTGTTATGTGGGAGTTTAGGAGTGGATTTGTGTGATCTGAATATGCTTTTCTTCTATCCTTAAGCTTTTTTTTTTTGTGTTTTATGTTGATTAATTTATTCTATTCTTTGTCTCATGGGAGTGAATGAATGAAGTGCAAGCTCTCTCAAGTGTGATTGAGGTAGGTTATCTCTTGACTTGGCTGATTTCATCATTACTATGAGCATTAACCTTAGAAAAGTAGTACACATTAGTATTTTTATATTTTTTCTTAAGATTAGCTTAATTGAAGTTTTAATCTTTGTAATTATTTTTAGTAAAAAATGAATGCAAAATCATGACATTGGAGTGTTGTTAAGCATCCATATCATGTCAGAAGACCTAAAAAACATCAAGAAAAACTTTAAAAATTAAAAATTCTTTAAAAAATAGTGTTTTTTGTCCTTTGGATATTTTGGATCCGCAACTAGATCGTTTTGACAAGAGCCTAAAAATAGTTAATGAGAGATTGTCTGTGATAATGATCTTAATTGCCACACACTTGAGCATTAAAAAAGGGGGGGCTATCAAGTTACCAATCAAATATTCTCTTGTAAGAAGATATAGAGTTGAGTAAAGACCCCTACAGTATTTGGAAAGGACATAGAAATCAACGTAGGCACAATTGGATTGTAGATCCTAAGTTCGGACCGTCGACTTGACCAAGATCCAATCGTGATCATCGATCTTAGCTTAAGAGTCCGAATCGTTGATCCTACTCTAAGATCATCCCAAAAATCGGATCGTTACCCTTACGGATCGTATGATTTCAAAGTCAAGCCATGGTCTTACCCGATCCTCAATCTCATCTCTAGATTGTTTATGATTTAGATCGTAGCTCTATTCAGATCATCAATCCAATCTCTTGATCATCAAGATATTTAGATTACTGGAATTCCAGAATGTAGCTAATAGTTCAGATCATTAAATGTTCATACCGTCTACAATTTAGATCGTCTATCAGATATTCGGATTGCTAATTTGATTGGATTCTCAGAGAGTTGAAAAATAAGAAAAGGCAAAGAAATTCATACTTACAATGTTTATATGTGTCTTGCATGTTCTTTTTTTTCTTAAGTTTATTATTTTCTAATTAAAAAACATAGAAAATCACAAAAACGTTATAAAAAGATCATAAAAAACCCCAAAAAAACATCTTTCAATACCGATTGTGGTGTTGGATTAAGTGGTTATGTATTGCTCTCATGCCTATCCCATTAAAAGGAATTGACACGTACAAGACCAATCCCATGAAAGTGATCTTAGGAATTCTCTCTCCTAGATGATTAATACACATGCACAAGATCCATCACAGCATGAACACATCTCCATAATAACTTCCTAGAATTCCCTATATCTAAAACTAATGCTAAATACTCATGTTGTAATTAAATAACCATACCATTATTAGTTCTCTCAAAATTCAAATCTAAATGCCTAATTACATTCTCATCAAAGATAACAACCTTGTGTGTTGGAAGTAATTAAATAATCTTAATTCTCTAGTCTCATCTCCAACTTTAGAATCCTAATAGTAAGATCCTCTCATTAAAGATAGCCACTTGTGTATTCAAGTAGCTAAGAATAATGACATCTCATAAATATGAGAAATGCATTATATTATGGTAGACGAATAAGGTAAGATGATGCACCTATCTAATATCTATGGTAGACTTATAACGTAAAGTGATGCACATATCTAATATCTTTGCTAATGTATGCTAAGGAAAAAGTAGGTTCACCACTCCTCGTCTTTGTAAAATACATCTTCAACGTATGTAGTACTTCCAAAGAATGAAGTAGCCATAATGTCACGTGAAGAATCTTCATGCAAGATTATCGATAGCCTTCTTAGCTCTTCCCTTTGTGTTAAAAAAATGAGGTATTTATTAGTTTTTAAGGTGTTAAAAAGCTTCATGCGATTATTGGTAGCCTTCTTAGCTCTAGCCTTTGTGTTAAAAAAGGAGATATTTATTACTTGTTTAAGGTGTTAAGTTTAACTAATATTTAAATCTTAAGAAATCCACTTTTGGGAAAAAGTTAGAATCTTAAAAAATTCACTTTTGGGGCAAAGTTAGAATCCCCTCCATGTGGTGTGTATAATAAAGCAGTCGTCACCTTTAAACACATGTTGCATTTTGGTTGGTACCAAAGAAAACTGAAGAGATTGTATACAAACACCAAGAAAAGTCTCTGATTAGCCTCGCATACCAATTCCTTCATAAAAGCGTGTCTCCATTTACATCTTAGGTGGCCTTCTCTTGAGCTTAACAATTCTCAAGTGTATCAATATCAAAACGTTGTAGAAATAACTCTCAAGTGTAATTAACTCTTTTTGTACATCCAAACTCCCTATATCTAGCCTAGGATTGGTTCTTATTATGTATGGCCGTGGGCCTAATGATGCATCAAAATCCAATCATAAGCCTTATATATATGGGTAGAGATAGGCAATGGGCACTCACTTAAGTTGGGCATTCATGCAAAGCCCATCCGTATATATATATAACTTTTGATAATTTGAATATGGGATTTCAATCATTTCTCAAGTGCAAATCTTTCTTCTTCTCTTTAACTCTTACCTTCTTGCTTTCTTGATTATAGGATGTATGCTTGTATGTGTGATTGGAATGTGTTGAGTGTGCATGATTGCTAGCTTGAGTGAGAGTGTGATGGATGGATGTGTGTGTGTGTGTGTGTGTGTGTGTGTGTGTGTGTGTGTGTGTGTGTACCATGAATGGAGAAGGTGGTTCAGGCTTTCTAGCTTAACCATTACCTTTTGGAAGGATTACTTAGTATTTTGAGAGTAGAGAAAGGGCTCAAACAAGAGGAATTGGAAGCTCAAACAAGAGGGATTAACACACCACTTGATCTCTTTAACCTCTCCAATAGAGACTTCCATGATATAAGATAAGTGGTCTAGCCGCTAGCACTATGGTTCCTTGCTAAAGAGGAAGAAGGTTCTTGACATGAACAAATGGCACCACTGTTGAGGATCAGGTAAAAAGTAGAACTATCATCTGCTCAAAAATCTTCTATTACACATACAATAAAACCTATTCCAAGACAATTAAGGAAGAAGACTTATTTCAGTAGGTTTCATATATGAAATTAAGAACATTGATTGGGTATAGCCGGTGGTTATAGTACTAAGGAAGAACGATAACAAGATCCATATGCCTAAACTTGAAGAAGGTAAATATAGCCACATGATGAGAGATAATTACCCATTGCTGAACATGTGCTTGAAATAGTAGCAGAAAAAGAAGCTTATAGCTTCTTAAACGGATTTTCAAGATACAACCAAGTATCCATAGATCCTAAAGACCAACATAAAACCTCCTTATGCCATTTGCATATAAAGTAATACCATTTGGACTTATAAATATGATAGCTATGTTTCAAATGAATGGTAACGTCGAGCACCTTGCACAAATTGTTAGGGGTCTCCATGGATAACCTGTGGGTGAACTCAAAGTTGATAAGAGAGCATATCACTAATCTGTAAGTGTTCAGGAGATACCGGTACTACTATAGGCTATGTGTGAACCTAAAAAAGTGTAAATTCATGGTTAGGCATGGTAGAATCCTAGGGCATGTGGTGTCTAAAAATAGGATCATAATTGATGAAGGAAAGATCCGAGTTATTTTAGAACTTATGACTAAAAAGTGCAAAGATTGTCCAAAGATCACACGGGTATTATAGAAGTTTATATTCACGTATATAGAAATTGCTAGACCCCTATAAGCCTTGTTGTTGGTATGTTTCATAGGATATAGGAATGTGAGGAAGTGTTCCACAAGCTAAAGCAACCCCTTATCTCAAATCCAAATTTGAGAGCACCAAGATGGAATATTGTCTTCCATGTGGTGCTGATTAATGCATATTGGTTTATGCCATAGGTTGTATATTCACTCAACCATGAGAAAAGAATATGGATTTTCTAGTTTGATACAGTAGGACAGTTAAATGAGCTAGAGAAAAACTATACGACTATAGAGAGAGAATGGATTGTTAATGGTTTATTCTATGGAGAAGTTTCACCATTATCTTTTGGCAAAACAAGTTTATGTTGACATTCAAGCCTTACTCTATCTAGTGAACAAACCATGCACCATGAGGCGGATCACAAGGTGGCTATTGCTTCTTCTCAAGTTTGACTTGACTGTCTCGATGAGAAAAGGGTCAACGCGTGCAAGAGTTGATCATATGTCAAGAATATTTCCGAATTCTTCACCCATGGACTCCCATTAGAGGAATCAATGTTCTTAAAAAAGAAAAGGAAACTTGTGGACATAGTAGCTATCATTATCTTGCCCACACATATCCTCATCATTTGTCATTGATACTAGATCACCTTGACCAACCTTGTCAATCTCCTTCAACTTCTTGGACTTTCCTCTCATCATGTGGTCGAAAAACACAAAAATGGGTGTATCTTGACCAATCGGTATCAAATTGATCAAGCATTAGTTTACCATGTTTGTATTCATGAGAGGAACACTTTTAACACCCTGGATCAAACTTTCAACATCCCTTATATCTCTTTGTTTTAGGGGTTTTACTTAGAAGCTCCGAATTGGTTCACCACCCACCCAAACGATGTCGGAATGCAATGATCTTTATATCGTCGCAAAGCTCTTGATGAGTACAATGAGAATATGTGATTATAAATTTAAAAAAATTCAACCCTTGTTAACTAAAGTTAATTGTGAAGAAAAGCCATCTGCAAACATTCCACGTGCATAGGTTGATCTTAACTATCTGATATTTCGTCCGAATGTAAATATGGTCGGTATCCCAGTCGTGGATCGTTTTAGTTTCTCTCATGAAGGATCGTCCAAGGATGCAGTCGTATGAAACTGGCTGTTGGTGGCCAAAGTTCATCACCACAAAGATGTGGCAAAAGATGGTTCCAAGGATATTTATTTTTAAACCCTTCAATAGACTAATGGGTCTAGCAGTGGCTCCATCATCAAGTTTTACCACAGTAATGTCATGTCATCCATGGCTAGTGCCCTCCATTTTTCCCAACATTGTTTGGTAACAATGTTCACTCATGCCCCCCCATCCAGGATTGCAGTGACCTAGAGGCCGTCGAAGCTTATTGGCAATATAGCATTGAGCTCATCGCCTTCAAAATATTGTCTGAGTTTATTGACTCAAACTGTGGAGGTGCCAGTGATCTTGTGGGGTTCAATGTTAGAGTTATCTAGCTCCATGGATTCTTGCATGCCTGCCCTGAGGCATCCCTCCATCTAATCTTTCAGATCCTTCCATAAGCTTGGGCTTCCTTGAAGCAAGGTGCCAATGGGGATCTGGATCTGAGAAGAGAGGAAGGGAGAGAGACCTGCAATGTCTCTAGGAGCAGAGGGTATTCCTTGAGGAAGGTCACCTTGGCTCCTCAAGCTCTTATTTGTATAAGGTATTTGGATGGGGACCTCTGTGACTGTTCTTTTGAGATGGTCATCCCCGAGGTTTTTTAGATATTCAGCTACTCGATTTTCCTAGTGTGGTGGTAGCTGTCACAGTGGGTGCTGCTACTTGTGTTGGCCTATGAGGGGGTGTCTGCTCTGGGAGTTCTCTATTATATACCTGAGCCTCTTTGATAGGTCGCATATTGGAGACCGAGGGGTATGGCTCTAGGTAAGTAGTTGGAGGCTCATCTTCTATTTGAGCTTGGTAGTCCCTGACCAATTCTTGGGCTACCAAGAGCCTTTCCTTTTCCTCGATGGGATTAGGGTATTTAGCTAGCTTTCTAGGGAGCTGGTTACTGACAATTGGTTCCCTGGCATGGTTGGCTAAAGGTAGCAGATGTTCCTCTTCTGACAAAGAGGTTGATGCATGGGTGGGTGTGCCATCTTCCAAACCACTTTTGATAACTACTCAGCTATCTCCTTTGTCGATTTTTGTGGTTTTCTTTCTCGAGCGTCTAGTTGCTCGTGCTTGTTCCGGGACATTCTTTGAAGATTTCCCAGGTTTTGCGAGGTCTATGCCTCTGTTTTGCAGCGTGAGTTTTGGCCCTCTTTCTGTTCTACAATCTGGTCACGGTGGCATTAAGAGGGACCGTATGGATAAAGCCATCTCTTACACTCAGCAAGTTAATGCTAGTGCTCGGATTAGCTTCGCAAGCTTCTCTTGTTGTCCTGATCTCAGCCAGACAATCCTTATATACATGTGGTCTATCCCACACCTGACGCATAAAGGGGTTAATGTCGAAGCGCCTACAGAGGTACTTGCCATCCCTTTTTTGATCGGACACTTATCCACTCGGTGAGGTCCTCCATAATGGTAACATTGCATGGGTGGTCGTTTAGCCATAGTATCATGTCCCGACCCTATGGAATTGGGGTGGCTAAGTATACAAGGAACATTTGGTCGCCCTCCATCAAAGTAGTGGCTTAGAATTTGGGAGAGTGGATTGTTTGGCTCCAGAGGCTTGTATGTGGGACCTTTAGCAACTTCCCTCTCATCCCTTTCATAAAAAATTTCCATGAAGGTTAGTTGACAAACACGTGTGACTCAGACAATGGGGGTTGAGGTGGGAGTACTGGGGTGGCAAGGGCATTTCTGGTACCCTAGGGATTCCTCTTTGGGCAACTTCTTGGCTTGGTTGAGATACGTTGTGAAGCACAGGTGCTGGCCAAGGCCAGTGGTTGTGCCTTGGGTTTACTGGCTAGGCTTAAGGTAGGCCACGGACCTGAGCAACCCTTTGCTTATAGCAATTTGTGATTTCATGATTGCCCCATCTTTGACAATGGGACGGGGTCGCAGATGTGGAAACTCCGTGCTAATATGGTTAGCTCGCCAAATTGGGCACCATACTAGCTTCCTCTTAGGGTAGAGATGGTCATTTGCTGCATCAATGTAGCGATCCAACTGCTAGACCTATTGTCCAGAGGTGGACTCCTTACTTTTTCTTTCAGATCTGGTGCTGGTGGTCTTGAATGAGGCTTCAGATGTACCCTCGTGGAATTCTCGGGAATGCGTGCCCTTGAAGTTATCCTCAAAGTCCTTAGCACTCCTGCAGCATTGCTCGAAGGAGGTATGGGCCAAGGCATACAAAGAATTGTGTAGGGGTACGTCATCTAGGCCTTCTAGAAATCTCCGATTAGCCTTTCATCAGAGAACTTGTCTTCTTTGGCACTACAATGGCAGTGGAGATATCTGACCCTATTGATGTAATCCTCGGACGGTTTCACCATCCTTTTGTTTGACATTATGTAGCTGCTCAATAGGACTCCATCTGGTTCTTTAACGAGAATATCCAACCTTGAAGGCCACCTTCAAGGCTTCAAAGGTAGCGTTATCTTTTATTTTTAAAGACCTAAACCATTGGCCGGCTTTACCATCTAGGGTGAGGCCGAATGCACTCACCTTAACATGGTCATCCACATGGCCGAAGGCTTCGCAAATCTGGTAAAACATCTCTAAATGCTATATGGGGTCTCCAGTCCCAGAGCTTAGTGATTAGTTTAGAGATGTTTGCGAGTTTGTTCCACTCTTGTATGGGTCCTTGTAATACTAGTTGAGCTAGTGCTAGAGGCATGATGCCAGCAGCTATCGCCCTCCCTATTTCGATGATGACTATCCATATCATTTCAGGGGTAAGCCCTGCTATGGTTGGAGCGGGTGTTGATTGGGAAACAATAGGTGGAGGAGATGGTTCAGGTGGATAGTAGACCATCTAAGGCCCTTGTCTCATGGGAGGATTGGGTTGTGCCTCATGTGACCCCATGTGGTATCCTGGATATGGTCCTTCGAGGAGGTGGGTATTGTTGGTATACCGGTGCCCCAAGCTGATATGACGGGGCCGGGTAAAATTCAAGCAAGAGTGAGCTATGGTGGATCAAATGCTAGAATCAACATAATTAGTAAGTGATTAGATGATGATTAAGATGAGATTGGTGAGCAATTAATCTAGTCAGATAATGTAGGCATGGATACTCAAAAACCATCAATTTCTCATTAGGCCAATGCCTCAATTTATAGGTTGTACATCCACAAGATGCCAAGCATCTAATCCCACTGATTTCTCCTTGATTTGTGCCACCTCCCCTACATCTGGGGGCACCTTTTTCTAGAATCTTTCCACACCCCTATATTCACTCATGCTACCCTTGATTCTCTCATCAGTAGATTCCTCTCACCTTTTCACTGCTACCCACTTAATTACAGACTCCTTTTACAGCCTCTTGCTAAGGGCTTGTTCCCGCACACACCCATTCACTTGTATATTTCAACACCTCCCCTCCTCAAGTGAATAATTCTAGCACACCTTGACCCTATACCAAGTTTCCCTCTTACTTTTGGAAGCCCGCGACCAGTTCCTCAAGTCCCTAACTCATAGTCATTGACACTCTCTCTCTCTATGTGTCCAAGGCTACTACAAGTGCCCGTGACCTTGACTAAAGTGCTCACACATACATCATCGATGGCTCAGAGGTGGTTTTACTTTGTTGGGGTAGGTTACATTGGGTTGTGGGGTTTCTCTCTCAGAAAAGATGTCCTGACTCCTCTTCCTTAGGAGTCTCTATGAAGTTTGCCGATGTCGATCCTTCTTCACTTGGTTTGCTGTAAGCAGTCTCTAGCCATGTGTCCTGGCTTCCCACATTTGTGGGCAAGTGAATGTCCTTCCTCCTCACCTGCCTCTTCCTCATCCTCGTCCTCGTGCAAAGCCTCCTTAGGTGAAGAAAGCTTTCTCCTCTCCAGTTGTTGGGTCCAATCCTTTCTTCTCTTTGACCTTATTTTCTTTGGAGTAGGGACATTCCTCTTTGGGTGAATGATCCTATTTTCTTTGGAGTAGGGACATTCATCTTTGGGTGAACCATACACTACTTGACATGTATGATAAATGAGTATGTGGCATACCATTTAGGTGCATGTCTTGGCCTTGATCTACATGATGATTCTTTTTCATCAAGGTCATCCGACATTCCAACCACAAGTTGTTCTTTCATTTGGTGGATACATTGGATGTCAAATTTATACCCTGGTTATGAGGATGGGCTTACGTATTTCCCTTTGACCCAGAAGCTATTACTACATTGGTCTCTTTAGGATTCACGATGTATGCCATGGCTATCCATTTGATCTTGGTGAAGACATGACTAGCTTCATCATTTACTTTGATTACTTATATCTTCCATTTGACCTAGGTGGATGCGGAGTCATTTCTCTAAAGTTTGGATGGCTCATATTTCCTTGTGATCCATGTGGTTGCATGGTTAGCCTGATCATTGACATGAATCTATTATCCTTTCCATTTGACCCTGGGGGTCATACAACTCCTTAGTTTCACATTCTTCATCAGAATTGCACTATATTTCTTTCCATTTTATGTAGAAGGGGTCATATGCTATTGATGAGACGACATTGACATTTTGTTTTGGATGTGATTTTTGGCTTTTTATATAGCCTTCTATATGTGCCTATTTTGTGCACAACCACCCTTCAATTTCGACAATGAAATCATTGTAAGATGGGATGGTTTGTAAAACAAAGGGGATTTTAGGATACACTCAGGATACGCATGCACATGGGGGATGGGCCTAGGCATATGGGGCATAGGGGCACTTACACATGTGTTGTTAGGGCATGTGGGCCTTAGAAATATACAAGGCACCAGGCTTGGGACTATTGTACCTTATGATACATTTTTGATACCTTTTATGACTTTTGATCATACTTTAGGCACATGGGGCTTAGGGGAAATTAAACATGTGGTGTTAGGGCATGTGGGCCTTTGGACTATAAAAGGCACCAACCTAAGTACCTGGGAAATCATTTATGAGAAATTTTGGAGATGCGAAAAACCAGTGTGGTTTTTCAAGATGGTGAATATCTAAGATATTCATTAACATTGAGAACTTGTTAGGATAATTTAGTTATCTTTGAGAACATGTAATTGGTAAAAAACATGTAATTGGTAAAAAGCATGTTGATTATAAACATATTTTCTCACGGCTATGAATATCATGAGATATTCATGCTAGAAAAATGGTTCCTATTTAACAAATTTGATGCATGTTAGCTATATTGGTTATGTCTATGAAGGAATGAAGTTAAGAGCAGATGCATTGTTAGAAATTTTGTGGGCATAACAAACTAGGGTGGTTTGTCACACAAGTTATTTTGATGGAGACAATCACAGTAAAGAAAAGTTAGCTAGGTGGTTTAAGATGAAGTTAGAGAGAGTTGTTAGTGTAAATAGATTAAAGGTGTCTTTTCTAATAGATTATTGATGGGTTCAAACTGTTGGCATGAAAAACTAGTTAGGATTTTTCTTGGGTGTGAATATTAAGAGATATTCACACCAAAAATGTTGAGTTGAGGAATACTTTAGGGGTTTGCTAATGGCCTTGTTCAATCATTTTCCCTTATATATGAGAAGGTTGAGCTAGCATGAAAAATCAGTTTGGTTTTTCATGTCCAGACTCTTGACACACATGTATTTCTCATATGATTTTGGCTAGTAGAAAGAGACCCTCGGGCAAGTTAAGACTTGTTAAAACTAAGTTCTTTAGGGTTTTGTGTGTGAATGTTGCGCTCAGTGGCTCAATGGGATAGACTGCACAGTCGGACCACTTCCCACGTCATGAGCACCACCTCGATACGGCATGCGTACTGCACGTGTGGCTCAATGGGATAGACTGCACAATCGGACCACTTCCCACGTCATGAGCACCACCTCGATACTGCACGTGGAAGGTGGCGGGCTGCTGTAACCACCAGAATAGCCATTTTCAAGATGATCAAGAGAATCCAGAAGCTTTGGCAAGTGGCTACAAGCCTCCCCCACAACATTGCCTGACTGGTCTGTTACTTCATACCACTGTCTTGCCATTCCACCAAGAGGGAAATCAGTGAAAAACACTTGGCGATCTTGCTGGGGAAGTCTACCGCAACTCCGTTGGAAAACTTCGTACTAAGGGAAACCTCTACCGAACTAGGTCGAAAATCTTTCCTTTTTAGGAAATTATGGTAGAGTAGAAGAGTCTCCCACTGAGTAGCATTCTGCACCTTCAGGCAAAGGAAACTCTCAAAGAAAAAGTTTTGGTTCCACTCAAGCTGATCTTGCTAGAATTAGATCCCTAAAACAAGTCTGCGGAGAGGAGAAGCCATAGTATGGAGGGGCTTTTCTGGGAAGGTCAGTGCGTAGAACCTTCCACCACACAACCCAACCAACAAAAATGGAGTTAGGCATGCCTTCCTCATGATTGTGAACCTGAGGATGGAGAAAAGTAATGCCTTCCAAGAAACCCTCTAGGAAGCTCACAGTTGGGAGAGTCACGTTCCAATCAGGAAGGTAGTGCGGAAACTTTTACAACCCCACACGAGCAAGAAGGAGCGTCAGATGTCAAGTACAATTTGGACCAAGAAAAGAAGTGCCAAGAGCTAGAATCTATGCACAGTCGAGGTCCAGAAAGCCCAAGAAGGGTGTAGCAATAAAAACAGGAAGAACAACACAATAACAAAACCCTCGAAAAAGGTTCAAGGGAGCCATGGCATCATTAGCTAAAAATTTCTTGGTGTTCTCAGGAGAGAAAGGGGAAGATGCAGATCTACATGTAAGGAGGTTTAAGCAATATTGAAAAGTGGCCAGCAGACCTCAAGATGTGGAAGAACTAAAGCTGAGTGAAATCCGCAAAGATGCTTTCATGAACAGACAGAGCCACGAAGTGGGTGTCAAGATACCAAGACAACCATTTCCAGACTTATGAAGAGGTCATGACTGCTTTTCTGGGGAGATTTTGCAAGATAAAGTCTACAACTCAACTCTATGAGATCAAATGAGAGAAATCTGACAAGAAGCCATGGATGTAGAGGCCTATGCAACAAAATTGCTGAGCTTGAGGCAAAGAGTGGCGGAATAAACCCGACCCTCAAAGCAAATAGTTACAAATTGGTTTGTCTAAGGCTTAAGCCGGTGGACATCCATGCATCAGTCAGCACAAAGTAGGCAAGAGGAGTTCGAGGAACTAGTCGAGCGGCCAAAATGTCAGAAAAAAGAAGTCAAGAAAGAAGACAAAAGAGAAAGCCCAAGAAAAGTGTCACAACTAAGGAGGATGATTCAAGCGACACCTCACAGGGCACTCCTGTGGGCAATAAAGAAAAGGAAGGACAAAAAGAAGAAAATCACCACAAATGAGTCCCGTAGAACTTATGCTACAGGTGAAGTAACAGATGCAAGAGATGAAAAAGAGCAAAAGCTCAGAATTCCACAAAAATGTGTTCTGCTCTCAAAAATAGGAAGGCCACCTCAAGGAGGAATGCACAGTGCCACCAACGTGTACCATTTGTAACATGTATAATCATAGTACATGGAACTACAGGTACAACTTGAAAAATAGAGCTCCCATGGTGAACAATATGGAAGGAGTAGAAAGAAGGCCCCCAGGGATGGGAAGTTATGGGAGTAGAGGCCATAAAAATTACTCAAGAAGAAGAAGCCAAGGACATGTCGGTGGTTCTACAATCTTCACATGCTACTATTGTCAATAGCCTGGGCACACCAAGGCGGAATGTGCCATGAAGAAAAAACGTGATGAAGAAAGATAGGCGAAATTCATGGAACTTAAAGAAAATCTGCCAAATGCCAACATGATGTAGGTAGATAACATAGAGATGGAGGTTCAAGACATCTTGGCAGTCACAAGGGAAAAAGCAAATGAATCTAGTGTAGTAATCACTCCGCTTGATAATTAGGACTCACCCAAAGCCTGCAACAAGAAGGCAGTTGTGGACTGGGAATAGTAGGACAAAGATGAGGATCCAAACCACTAAGAACATAGAAAGAAGGCAAGGTAAGAAGAAGGAGGGTGGCTCATGCAAAGTCATCACAAGTCACCTGAAAGCAGGCAAAAATCTACACAAGATGCGTGCAGAGCACAACACTAAAATCTGCTTGGAAGAAAGCAAGAAGGATATTGATTGGTTGCAAACGAATGTAGTATCAATGCTATTTGGATAGACAGGTTCTGCTGAGAGACAAGTGCTGGACTTATGTCCAAGATTCAAGGCTAAAATCTTGATGGCAGGCATTGAAGGACTAAGCAAGGAACTGAAGCACGAAGAAGAAGAAGAAACCCTAGAATGCAACAGAGTGCAAGCTGAGGAACTCCCACCATCCAGAGATGATGAAGTGGCCAAAGTCACAATTCAACTAAACAACGTGCTCATCAACAATGATGCAGATAATGGATCCGAAGTAAATGCCATTATTGAGGAAACTGTAGTGGGACTAGGTCTCAAATGGGAGCCCATTCCATTCAACATAAGAATGACAAATAATAAAATGGTGGTTCCTAAAGGAATTATCAAGAATGTCCACATGAAAATCAAACAAGTCGACTTCAAGGTCAACTTGGTGGTCATAACCATTGAAAACCACACTAGGTCTTACCAGGTGTTATTGGAAAGGCCCTGGTTGAGACATGGCAAAGTAAATCAGGACTAGGACAGAAATAGAATCTCTATCAAAAAGGGGAATAGGAAAGTTCATGTTGAATTTTCTGACATAAAGGGATCAGTAACACCTCAGCATCAATGTAAGAGAAGGAGCCATACCAGTCAGACAGCAAAGGTATAGAATGAACCCCAACTATGAAGTCAAAGAAGAAATTAACAGACTACTAAGATTAGGTTTCATTGTGCCAGTAGAGAAAGCTTCTTGGATATCCCTAATTATGGTTGTTTTCAAAAAAAGAACATAAAGATCAAAATTTGTGTGGACTCCCACAAGCTGAATGTCGTAACTAACTCGAATCCCTTTCCACTCCCATTTATAGACTCTTTGCTGGATGAGGTAGCTGGAAAGGAAATGTACTCAGTTCTGGATGGATTCATTGGTGGGTAAAACTAGGTAAAAATGGTGCCAGAAGACAAGGAGAAAATAGTCTTCATCACTAAATGGGGTGTCTTCGTGGTGGGTGGTGACTGTCATGATGTTCGGCTTGAAAAATGCACTTGCTACTTTTCAAATAATGGTGCAAGAGATCTTCTATAATTACCTGACAGACTTTATGAAAGCTTTGTAGATGACTTCAGTGTGTCTGGAGATAAGGCAAGCACATCTATCATTTGAGGCTATGTCTACAGAGATACATAGATACAAGGCTTAAGGTAAATCTTGTTAAATTTGCAGCAATGTGATGAGCTGTGGTGGATCAAATGCAAGAATCAACATAATTAGCAAGTGATTAGATGATGATTAAGATAAAATTAGCTTGATTCACCTTGTGGGAGTATAGATCTAGGTTTTTCCTCTAGAAAAAGGTGCCTGCAAATCGACAATTCTCGGTTGCTCTCCTGGCGGCATTTTTACGATTTGATGCACTGAGCTGAATTGTGGGGCCAGTCAATTGATTCTAAGAGAGATCTATGAGCTGAATCTGACGCACTGTGACATGCAGGGGATTGAGCTATGGCTAAGAGAATTAGGGATAATGTTGAGACTAGAGTGAGAGGGAGCTCCTCCACCAGCTGGGGGTGCAAAGGTTAGTTGAAAATAGACTAAAAAGGGGGGTTTAATTCATAATTATGATTAGCAGGATGATTAGCAAGATAATTAGGCTCAAAAATTGAATGAATCCTAAGCTTGGCTCTGATACCATGTTAAATTTGTAGCAATGTGATGAGCTATGGTGGATCAAATGCAAGAATCAACATAATTAGCAAGTGATTAGATGATGTGATTAAGATGAGATTAGTGAGAAATTAATCTAATAGGATAATGTAGGCATGGATACTCAAAAACCAGCAAATTCTCATTAGGCCAATGCCTCAATTTATAGGTTGTACATCCACAAGATGCCAAGCATCTAATCCCATTGATTTCTCCTTGATTTGTGTCACCTCTCCTACATCCGAGGGGGCACGTGTTCCTAGAATCTTTCCACACCCCTATATTCACTCATGCTACCCTTGATTCTCTCATCAGTAGATTCCTCTCACCTTTTCACTACTACCCACTTATTACAAAATTGGGAGAAAATTGGTATTATGATATGATGCAATTTCTAGAGGATGGAACTTTCCTGAAAGGTTACACTGCTAACAAAAAGAAAAGGATTGCCTTAAGAAGTAGGACTTTTTCTATGATTGCAGGGTAGCTCTATAAAAGAGGCATAGACCAGATCCTATGTAGGTGTGTCCCGGACCATGAGCAGCAAGCAGTATTAAGAGAAGCACACTGTGGCATTATCGGAGGACACATGGGCAAAGAAATCACAGCCAAGGCACCCACTTCATGAACAAAGTTATGAAAGGGTTGATGGAAAAGTACCTAATCAATCACAATAAGTCCTCAACCTATTATCCATAGTGCAATGGCCAGGCGGAATCTACCAACAAGGTTCTAACCAAAATCCTAAAGAAGATTATAAATGCCAACAAGGATGATTGGGACCAGAAGCTAGATGCACCCCTAGGGGGCATTCCGCACATCTTACAAAGTCTCAACGAGGAAAACACCATTCACACTAGTCTATGGGCTAGAGGTAGTAGTGCCCATGGACTTCATGGTGCCTAGTTTCAGAGTGCCAATCCAAGAAAAGATAGCAATGGAAAAATCATGGGAGCACATAATACAAGAGGTCCTAGCCTTAGAAGAAGAAAGAAAACTTAGCCCTCTACATGCGGAGATAGTGCAGTAGAGAAGAAAAGCTTGGGTTGAAAGGCATCTCAAGCACAAAATTTTCAAGCAAGGATACTTTGTATTGGCCTATAACTCCAAGTTGGGATCGCACCTCGAAAAATTCAAAATCCAGTAGATAGGACCATTCATGGTGCAAAAACCAGTCAGTCAAAATGCCTTCACATTAGAAAGCTTGGATGGTATGCCTTTTCCAACAAAATAGTGAACAGCTTCAGGATGAGAAAATACATGGACCAACCAGTGGAAGTTACACCAAAAGAAGAATAAGCAGAGGACAAGGATCTCGTTTGGAGCATCCACTATGGCATGATCTCACTAGTGAAAAATGATGCAAAAAATACAAAAAAACAACAGAGCTGCAGAAGAATTCAGTAGGGCTGGCCATTCTGTAGAAGAACAAAATTCCACAACAAATCAAGGCCAAGATAACAAAGAAGCAAGCAACCAAGTGTACGCCAGCCAAATCCATGTCAACAATGCGAATTGCCCACCACGATGTTGGCATAAGTAACCGCATGAAGGACAACTATCGCAATGACATTAAAATTCCACATGCAACGATAAGACGAGGAGGCGGCAAGAAAACTTTAATGCCTTTACGCCAGGACGGCGAGGATGACATGAATCAGGAGTCAAATCACATCAAGAAGTGGGAGATAAAAAATGACAATGCTCTAAGAAAGGAAGGAAAAAGAAAAAAGCATCGCAAAAAAAAAAAGAGCACAAGGAACCAAAACACACATACTCTCAACCTTCTTTCTTACACACAGCACTCTCACCAACTCGCAATGCTCTCTTAGAAGACAAAGACATGCCAAAGGTCATCAAGAGTCTAAGGCTAGACAAGAGGCCAAAGAAAAGCCTTTACATGCCAATAATGATTCTTGACATGAGGAATAATAACACCAGAAGTAGGCGAGGAAGTGTAGCTTTGAAAAGTTGCTTGATCGCCAACACTGGGAGGATCTTCAAGACCCCGAGGATGGGGGCAAACTCATCAACCAGTTTCTTGAAATGAACATTGTACATATGGAAAGGAAGGAACCTATCAAGATCTTGGAGCTCGCAGTGCATCATGCACTAGGGTTGCTAATGGACAGAGCATCGCGGACACGAGCATGAAGCCGAGAGTGGAGGAGGATATTCCCAAAACATGCAACATGCATCAAGTTAAGGATGTGGCAAATGAGACCAGGTGAGAGCAGTTTGTTTTTCTTTTACAATGTAATGTTCATGGGGAAACCAGAAGACATGTCAAACAAGAACTACAAGCTGCTTAGGGCAGCAGAAGCAGGAGAAAAAATCAATTGGGCATCCATCTACAAGTAATCCAGTAAACAAAGAGCAATGTTGCCATTCATTATGTCTCTGTGTTACGCTCTGTAATTTGTTGAATAAGAATTATGTGTCTCTATTTTAATAAGCATGTTGTCCACTAGAGAGTAGAGTGAGAGTGTGTGGATTTCTAAAGCAGAGTAGTGTTCTAAGTGTCCCCATGACCACTCTAGAGATGGTGTTCGAATCCCCAGAAGCTCTGGCAGGTGGCTAAAAGCCTCCCATGGCATTTCTTGACTGGCCTGTTACTTCAAACCGATGTCTTGCCATTCTGCTGAGAGGGAAATTGGTGAGAAACAATGTATAAGGATTTTCCACATAGAAAATCATGACATAGTCATGAGCTATAAGCTAGTGTGGTTTGATGATAAATCACTAGGGAGATTCTATAAGTGAGGAGAAAGCAAGAAGTGGTGTTGGCATATATAATCAAGGATTCTTTAAAAGCAAGGCAAGGAGAAAGTAAGGAAAACATAGGACAAACAATAGCTTCAAAGTTGAGTAAAAAAGAAAAGAGAAACCTACCTACCTTGACTATGGATGACAATGATATAAGAATATAGCATAGCAAAAAGATAGATAGCGAAACAAAGTGCAATAAACAATGCAATAGATAGAGAATGGAGAGAATTTAAAATTTTGAGATAGGTATAATGTGATGGTGTTGTCCATCACCCGTGCTCTCTCAAGTAGAGATTAGATAGTGATGTAGACAAACTCTAGCTAGAGGATATATTAAGTGTAGAGAGAATGGATACTCATAAGCATTGGATACCTTAGCTTGTGATAACTATGTAGACCCATAGCACATTTGAAGCTTGTGTTCCTAGTCGATTCTACTTACTTGAATAATCTTTGCTAAAATGCCACATGTTTTTGCTCTCCATCTAGCCATTGGCTTATGGATAGTAGGGTGAGAGCCTTGCATGAGATGATCAATCACCTCATGACAAAGTGTGACCCCTTGATCACTCATAATTTCCAAAGGGCATCCAAATCTAGAAATGACCTACTCGTATAGAAATTAGGCAATGGTATGTTCATCGGCCTTCCTATAATAACCCTAGATTTTGACCACTATGTGAAGTAATGTGTAGCTACTATGATGTAGTAAGCTTGAGTTCTTTATGCAGCAAGACTAATGAGTCCTAAAAATCAATTTTCCATTTTTCAAAGAGTTGGTGAACTATTACTAGGGTGAGGACCACCTTTGTTGTGGTACAACAAATTGTTGACACTCATCATTAACCTTTGATAAATTCAGTCACATCATTAAATAGCATTGGGCCATAATCCTAATTAGAGAACCTTTTGCGTTATCACTTCCCCTCCGAAGTGTCCTCTAGCAATTTCGGAGTGTGCTTCCCCTAATACTTGTACAAACTTATCTTCTTGCACACATCTAAGTAAAACATCATCTTTACCTAGCTTGTATAGTTGTCCCACTATTAGATAAGATGTCATTAGCTTGATAAGCTGATGCATCCTATCTTAATTGGATTTTTGTGATCTTTTTCAAGTACTTGTACCTAATGCTATGATACCAGTGTGAAGATCTCTATACGACTTGAAGAATTAATCCCTCACAACAACATATCAATAGAACTAAACCTTTAACTTAAAACAAGTTAACAAGGTCAAGCATAGCATAAAGATAGAAATCAAAGTAAACATCACCATCGACAAGGATTGGGTTGAATCTCCTCCTTTTGGTGTAAGTGAATCCTCCTTCCTTGTGAGATTATTTTAAGTGGCTCCTCCTTCCTTATGAGATTATTATAATCATGTACTGGCAAAAATAGCCCAAGGAGCCATTAATAACGTACCTTTTCCAAAAGTGGACTTGTTTACACAAAGATAGATGAACTAACTATAAACCTTAGTACAATTAATGAACTAACATGTGTACCCAAAAATAATGGCTAGCTCATATGTATAATGCTAGCACATGTATATAAAATATTGGGCACAAGGCCATAGTCCAAAATAATCAAAATTGTGGTATGAACCACTCAAAATAGATAGTTTTTTCCCAAATTCTAATGGCAAGTTTGACTTTGCAGTCAACAAAGCATAGTAAGGTAAGTATGCTTGTCTTTCCTTCTTCTAGGCAACCTGACGAAGGCCAAAGTAAGAAGTAGTCCGGATGTTGCATGGGAAGAATCCGACATCCAAGAGGAATTGACAAAAGACGAAGGAGGCCAGAAAGTACCACCGCGCATTGGATGCTTGAAAGAGTCCAGTTGGATGAAGGAGGCCGAAAAGTGCCAGTTCACACAAGATGCGGTGGGAAAGATGTCCAGTTGGACGATACTCCACCGAAGAGGTGTGAAGTGATATACAAGTCAAAGGAGAAACAGAAAGCTTCACCTAGATGGGGGAGTAGACCCTGATGAAGATAAGTCCGTCAAAGAAAAATAATATTGTCTGTCAGTCTAGAAAGAAGAAACAATCCGGATGTGGAAAGATGGAAACTTTTGAGTATGATCTCTGGGAAGTTCTAAAGAATATGAAGCTAGATATGACAATGGATCAATTGATGTGTCTGGTACCCAATTACCAAACACAGTTAATCTGGAATCTTATGGGAGAAGACTATCTTGTTAAGGTTCCAACCACAATGGTCCGTACTCTGGAAGACCAAGAGGATCAAACTGCTTTCAAAGTCTAGCCAGCTAGCGAATTGGGGCAATGCAGTTCCAGAAGTAACAGTTCAGATATAGAGGAAGACCATCAAAGGTGTGGTTCTTGATGGAGGATCTAGATTAAATATTATCATAAATAAAACCCGCAAGGAATTGGGCATCCTAGAGAGCAAGAATTGGAACTGGTTCCATTTCTCATTTAAATGGCATATTAGCGAAGAGTGAAACCACTTGGGTTAATCCAAAACTCTAAAATCCAGATAGCAAGATATGACTTCCCAGTAGCTTTCATTGTGTTGAAGGTGGAAGGATTTATCGGATCTTGCTCCATGCTGTTGAGAAGGCTGTGGCTGAGACAAGAAAAAATTAAACACAATCGGGAAATCGATCAGATTACAATCCAAAACTGAAAGAAGAAATTATGTGTATTAGTGGTGTCCCATGATATGTTGCAACAATCTGTTTGCCCAGTATTTACTGAAGGATTAAACTGCTTGGAAGGAGTTGATGCGTATGAAGAGGAAGAAATCCTTAACCAAAATCCATATTTAGTATCACTCTTTGAAGAAGTGGATGTGGATAAAATTGTTTCCCATTATAGTTTGATTCCGAATATAGTCAAGTCCCCAGCGTCCCAGAGCGCTATCTTCGATGATGCAGGTGTACCAAAGGAAGTTCAAGCTCTCATCTAGGTAGAAGAAAATCATGAGAGAGCAATGAAGCACAACCGTAGGGTCACAGCAATAGATGAGCTGGAAGACATGAATCTGGGTGATGTAGAGGATCCAAAAATGGTTTGGGTTAGCACAATAAGCTTGATGCAGATTTTAAACAAAATCTCCAGTATCATGTCAACCTTTGGAGATGGCCTATTGTTTTTCAAGCATGGACTTAATTTGAATACCATTTTTCAATAGAGGTAGAGGATATGGTGAAGCCTATAGAAGATTGAAACATGGAGTTAAAATAGTACCAAAAGGACATAAACCCTTCTACACCAAGGCTTTGCTATTTTGGAAGAGTGAAATATATCGTGCAACTTGACTTTCTGTTGTTAGGAGGCCTATTTGTTGCACTTTGATTCAAGTCAAATATGATGGGGGAAATGCATCTTGTAAAGACCAATCAATTTGGCTTTCAACTAGTAGACACATAAAAAATGTTACCATTTGCCAAATTTGAAGTTCAACCATTAATACTGCCTATGCATGTGTAACATGTTTTGTGTATGATCAAATCCTAATTGGGATGATGATGCAATCTTAGACATACCTACCTTTAATGATTTATCATGCCCCATGATTCATGCTGTGAAGGAGCACTTGATTACTTCCATCATGTACAGCATATCTAGCCGCTAGTGCATTCCATAATAGCTCTTGAACTGAAGCTTATCATCACCTGCTTCACTTCTTTTGACATACCTATTTGTGTCCCTTGCTACCCTCTAATCATTTTATGCAAGCACCATCCTTGCTTTAATGTAGAGATGGTTGTACTCCTTAATTGTAAGCTTCTTCTACTTGTACATAGGGGAAAAATCCTCCTTGCTTAGGTCACAGTTTATCAGCCCTTCTAGAATGTCAAGGTCCAAGAGCCAATCTTCCTTGATCACCCTTCCAAGACTCACTGTCTAACTCACATTAGGCACTTCTCCTTGCTACCTCTTCTATGTGAAATTTCCCCCACTCATAATTGATCCACCAATCTACTCTGTTCCGTTCCTCTCATATTTGATCAACCACCTCCCACTCATAATTTCATATTTGATCAACCACCCCCCACTCATAATTGATCCACCAATCTACTCTGTTCCGTTCCTCTAGGCTGCTTTCACCTTTAAGCAACAGCAGAATAGTGTACTTGTATTAAGAGAGTAGACAAGAATTAGGTTACAATAGAGCTCCATGTCTCTCTTTGCACCCTGATTCTAGTGTATCATGACTACATTATTATTCATTTTATCATCATATCTCATAACTAATTTACTATTATGCATTCAAGTTCTGGCATCGAGAAACTGTAATTCATATGTTGAGTTGGCACTTGGAACTAATTAAGACATATGACCTATTTGATAATTACTTCTCTTGACTTGGTACTTACTCATGCTAATTTATATATTGAGACAACAATGGTCATTGTAATATAACAAACTCCTACTTCTGAATTCTGCGTTCAAAATATGAGTCACTTTGAGTCTTTAGCTAGGTTGAGTCACTTGGATGGAGTGATGAATACTTTAAACACATATTGAATGGAGTGATGAATATTCTAGACTGTAAAGGTCCAGTGGTGTGTGCTGGATTGAAGCAAAGATGGAGGACTCCATAGCTACACACGAAGAAAACAAACAGATAAGAGTAACGCTAAGAAGATGATATGAACAGATTGTATTGCACGACGTTGGTGTTTGTACAAAAGGTGCCTCGTAATATAGTAGGTAGAGAGCAGATGTGTTAGTTACAAAACGGCTATAGAGCGGACGAGTGTCTGGTCATTACATGTATCATATGCTGAAAATGGAGAATTGGCACTGGCGAACACTCCTGGCCACAATTTCAAGCAACGGAGAAGTTGTTGATGACTTAATGAATGGGGAGAAGTCTAGTCCTATCACATTTTCGACTTCTATGACTTTGAGAACCCATTTTCAAGAAAGCTAAGAGAGAAAGTGCGTAAGTGGTTTACAACATAAACACATGCTGCAGTATTACACCTCCAACCATCGTCTTAAAACTAAGGACATTCAAGCTTTAAGTTAGACCTTGTATACCTAAATGAATCCAAGAACATGCCCAAATTCACCTTTTAGGATCGTGCATGTTATATGCTCATGTTAGTCAACCCACAAGACTATATAACTATAACTCCATTATGCATGTTATATGCTCATGTTAGTCAACCCATGTTATATGCTCATGTTAGTCAACCCACAAGACTATATAACTATAACTCCATTATGCATAGTATGGACTAGCTACTACAACATCCCCACTAACGTCATTAGTGCCCAATAGTGGGTGTAGAACTTTGTATCAAGATATGCTCTCACACACGCACTCCACACACTCCACACACACACACACACATAAGAGCATATATTCACACAAAGGCCTTCGTTCTGAGGCCTTTGTTCCTTATCCTATTTTTCCTATCTCTTACACATTGAAAGGCCATGCCCTTGCCTTTGCATGGGGGCAACCATATCTGCTGCCTTAATCCTGACTTTAAGAGCTGCTGCTATGGCAGTTATGTTTACCTGTATTGTTGGAAGGGGCTTCAATTCGATGTATACACTAGCCTGCGGGGAAGGCTTTTGTTTGGTTTGGAGATTAAAAGCCCTAGCTGCTGGAGCCGAGCTTGTTGTAAGATGCAATGCTTCCATACCCCTCGGCACAGTCTTTAGAAGAGAGGATGAAGTTCTCTGCTGTAATTTGTGCGATGGGACGTTGTATGCCTCCCTCCAACTACATCCGTATGCTCTGAGACGGTTTTCTGCTCTGGCGAGCCCTCTCTTTCATGTTTCTGTGCAGGCCAAACAGCAACTTGGTGCCCCTTCTGCAGAAATCCTCAGCAGGTAGCTTGTAGATCAAAAACCAAACACTGCAGAGCTTTTTGCATATGTTGGGGAGTGTCCCCCCACATCAAGATCAAGCAGGCTCGCTATACTGGAAAAAGACAGAGATGAAGTAGGCGAAGACCAAGATGGAGCAATGGAGGCATGAAATCATCCAGCTAAAGGAGAACATAGACTTGAGCGAAGGGTGGAGGAGGCACAGGTGGAAGAATCAGGAGAGAACACACAGAACTTGTGCAATTTGTGAGGACCCAGATGGGGATTGTAGAAGATGAGGGCACAACACACTTAAAGTAGAGACAGGGAAACACCCACTACAGGAAAACACAGGAGTGACAGGACTCTTATGGAGAAAGTGAGAGATGCCCAGGGCACTAATTCTGTCTGAGGGCCAAAAATCCAAAGCATGTATATAGTGCCCACCTTGAAAAAATCTAGACAGACCCCCCACCACTCCACTGTGGAATACAGGGAAAGTGAGATGTACACACAGTCCCTCCTCCAAAGATTTGGGCCCAAACAATCCAGGGGCGAGAGAGGCTCACTTCTCGAAACAATCGTTGTTTTCCACCCTTAAAATTAAAGGCAATCCTTTGACCCCTGTTCATTAATCATATGATTTTTTTTTTCATAATCAAAGAGTATGATTTTATTTTATTTTTTTTGCAAATTCTCTAGGGTGTCTCTAATGAGAGTTAAGACTCCTCAATCTTCTAAGTTCTCATTTGATCACTCACTCATGGTGAGGTAGTTGGTGGTGTGAAAGAAGTTGGCTGGCTGAAATCTTATCGTCATCTTCGCCAGTTAGGCACTAGGTAGTGGGCAGTGGACACCAGTGTCACAAATAAACTTTTTTTCTAACCTGTGAAAAAAAGGACAACCTTCAAGCCCAACCGTTTTTATTTAAAAAATGCATAGATTAGTCGGTTTTGTAACTAAAACTTTGAATCCGGTATCTCCGGTGCCTCTTCATGCTCACCTTCTATGTAGTCCCAATAGCCTTTTCCCATCAGGAAATTCGTCAACCTGAACCTCCAAGCATGGAAGTTATTCTTATCCAGCTTCTCAGCCACAATCTGTGTTATGCCATCATTAGACATCTTGCCAAACACACAATTTTACCAGAAACTACACTCTGGTTTTTCCTGCACAAATGTTGTACTTTCTGCAGAGCAGTACTGTAGTACTCTCAAATGTCACAACCAGTGACTTCAATGTGCATACATACACCCAATGGCAACTGTAGACCTCTTTGCAGCACCCACAATGTCTGCACAGTCAATCTGTCTTCCTGCAGTTCTTAAAACAGAGTTCTGCAGAGAATCGATGACTTACCCACAGTGCTCGAAATCGCTTGCTTTCTGAAAAACGGAGGTCCAGACGTGCCCGAAACGCGTTTCCGGCCCGAAAAACTCAGTCCGATAGAGCTATATAGCTGCCCTATAGCTTTACTCCCACGAAGAGAGCTCCTCAATCAGAGACCGTTTGTCGGTGCCTCCCGTAGAGCTCCCGACAAGGGTGTAGTCACCAACACAATAGGGAAGAGTAGTTGAAGCTCTTACCCTCGTACCGCTTCCTGTGGTTCTCTTGCTTGCAGCTCAACCCTTAGCACGAACCAGGCTCTGATACCATGAAAAGTTGCAGGGGGAAGAGAGCTTGAGCTCTTGCAAGCACACACACACACTCACAAAACCCTAATAGAGAACACACAAGGTGAGAGGCTGAAATCTTCTTCTTCTCTACTCAACACTCAACACACCATATACAAGATAAGAGTACTCATAATATGAAAGGTACTCAACACACCATATACAAGATAAGAGTACTCATAATATGAAAGGTACTCAACCAATACATACACGGGTTCTCTATAGTGTGAACCCGACTAAATGAGCTGGCGCTATAACTATGCCAGTCTCTAGAATGGCTGTCACACAGCCTGTCATCCCACTAGCCGCATATCACCCAAGATCTCACCAACCATGCCAGTGGTGTAAGTGTGGGGTCTATCCCCCAGGCGGGTCATCAGTGTCCACCGCCTCACTAGATGAGCTCGATATCTCAACAGTAATCATAAATTATTATCTATAGTGCTTCTTCTTCTAATATTTTATTTTCTTCTTATAATCATAACCCTTTACTAATAGCATTAATACATCTTATTTTAGCCTCATCCTTGTCTAACCTTAATGTTACGTCGTGAAGTTCTTAATGCTCTCATAAAATTATTTGTTGAAAATGGATTTCCATTGAAAGCCACATTCAACATAGTTTTTCAGTTCATGAAGTTTATAAATTCCTTTCTTCAACCTAAACAATAACACTATTTTGTAGCCTCATATTGGAGGTTGTGGGTCCTACATAAGATATGTGAGGACCCACAATCCTTCTATATTTGTGTAGTGTTAACCCAAGTGGTGGTGGGACACAAACACACACAATTTCTTTGAAAATCGACACTACTCTAAATCTCTCTCACCTTAAAACCCTATGCCTTTACACACTAAATTTCTCATTTAACTCTCATACTGCTTTACTTTTTCTAATCCAACAATTAGCTTGTTTTTATACAAATTAAGATCAATTGACTATCAATTAACGCCAACTTGCATGAATTAATGTTAATAAAAAAGTCAATTGACCATAAGTTAGTGCTAATTAGTATAAAACATTTGTTGATTAATACAATCAAATTAAGGCCATTCAGCCCCCACTAAATGAGACAATTGGTGTCAATTAAAACTAACCATGAATTGTTGTATATAGTGCATTTGTAGTGCCTCTTTCCAATTTTATTTTTCTTTCTTAAGATCATAAACCATGAACCCTAAACCCTTAAGCCAAATCCTTGAACCCTAAACCTTAAAACTTACATCATAAACCCTAAAGCCAAACTTAAAAAGGCTAAAAGCCAAAACCCAATATCCTAACCCCAAACCCTAGACCCTAAATCCTAAGCGGACCTTAAACCGTAAACCCTAGACACTAAATCCTAACTCTAAAGCCTAGACCTTAAAGCTGAAATCCTAAACCCTAAACCTTTATCCAAAAGCCTAAACTATAAATACTATACCCTAAATCCTAAATCCTAAACTATAAACACTAAACCCTAAACCCTAAATCCTAAAATTAAAATTTATAAACTCTGAACGTTAAACCCTAAACCCTAAATTTAAAATTTATAAACCCTGAACTTGAAACCCTAGACCCTAAAATCCTAACCCTAAATTCTAAAGCCCAAAATCTTTAAACCCTAAACCCTAGGCCCTAAAGTCTTAACCCTAAATTCTAAAGCTCAAACTTTTAACCTTAAACACTAAACAATAAACCAAACCCTACAGTCTAAATATTAAACCCTAATCTCGTAAGCCCAAACTCAAAACCCTAAGGCCCGAATCCTAAACCTTGAACTTTACACCCTAACTTGCACACCTTAAACCCTAAAGTCCAAACCCTAAACCCTGAACCTTGAAGTGTGAGGACTTGAACCATAAACTCCAAAGCCTAAACCTTAAACGCTAAACCCTAAAGCTCAAACCTTAAATCCTAAGCCCTAATTCTAAATCATAAACCCTATCTCTACACACGTGCACACGTGCTTGCTCCTTATACATGTGCCTTTCTATGCTTGGTGTGAGAGAGGTGAGTCCTTGCAAGGAGGCACAACAAACCTCTTATTGAGAGAGCAAGAGGGAGGCTTGGAAGCTTGGAGCTCGCAACCATTGGTGGAGCTTGGAGGTCAAGGAGATCTTGGGCTTGCTGGAAGTAAGGTAAGAATCCCCCATGATGATTATTGTCTATTTTCAATACTTTCATGAATCAGAGAGAGTAGAGAGTGGGAGAGGTAAGTCCTTGCAGGTGCAACAAACCTCTTATTAATAGCACAAGGGAGACTTGGAAGCTTGGAGATAGCAACTACTGGTGGAGCTTGGAGGTCAAGGATATCTTGGGCTGAGAAGCAATGTAAGAATCCCACGAGGGTTGCTGTCTATTTCATGAATGAGAGAGAGTTCTTAGAAAGGTAGAAATGGGCCATAACATTTTTGGCACTGCTACTGGGAATCTAATCTTACTTCTTCCTTCTAGAGTACTTAGCTCCTTTTTTGAATGCTTACAAATTTGCATTTTCAAATTTTGTGTGCAGACATGCGAGTGGATAATATTGGTGTACATTACTGAAAGGTAGATGTGTGATATTTTATTGTTTTTGTTTGAAATATTGGTTTTTAATTACTTGGGAAGCCTGGAGGGAAGGAATCTAATCAATTTTTGTTTCATTTTTATGTTTGTAACATTTTATTTTTTCACGTGAAAAAGGAAGGTGTTGTATCATTTTTTCTTAATTTTTAAAATCATAAAAACTATAACAAATATTGTGTTTGAGTCTTGCTTAAGATTTCATTGCCTTACCTATGGTAAGTAGACTCAAATTGCACCCTTATGAGAAGGTAAAATATCATTTTTACCCCTTTAAAAATTAGATCAAAGGTAATTATTGGTTTTTTATGCTTGGGAGTTTTTCATGGCTGTGAAAAATGAGGCATTCATGACAATAAAAAGTCCCCAAAATTATGCTTGGATTTCCTAGACAAAACTAGAAATCTTTGTCCCTAAAATCTTATCCTCTTATCTTGAAAACATTTTAACGTGAAAACTAGAGTTTTTCACACAATTGACTATCTCAAGTTTTCCACGCATGACTATCTCCTAAATATTCACATTGTGAGTTTCTTGAGAAAATTACACCATAATAATTTCATCTATTGAGGTTATTAAGGTGACTATAAGATCTAAACTGCTTGTTTAAGCTCTTAAGCTCATTGTAAGTGAACTTGATATATCAAAAGATCAAAACCCATGGGAACATAGTTTTGTGTGATGAGAATGGTAGATAGACATACCGGTTCTGCCTAGGAAGGAGGAACCAAAAATAGGGAAAAAGCCTTCTGGTGGTAAACTAAAAATTATACCAATCAGAGGCTTCAATTCAAGTCTTGCATCAAGCAACTCCTCTGATAGTGGACGTAGTGAAGTTGAAGAAGGAGAACTATCACCAAAACACCAGGCCCTTCCTCAAAAGGAGAGAAGATCTACTCTCAAAAGAGCTAAGAAACTAATTAAAATTAGAGCTAGAGACCCACCAAGCCTCAAGGGGGAAGAACATTACTTGCCATATGTGGAAGCCTAGGCAATCAAAGAGTTCTACTCTAGCTAGGAGGATCTGTGAGAGCAGGAGCTTCATGACCATATCAAGCACTAGCTGGGAGGATCTGTGAGAGCAGGAGCTTCATGACCATATCAAGCACTAGCAGATGCTCCTTTTGCTTTATCTCTCATGCCCCAATGCAAATGCTGAAGTGCTAGCCCATGACCGCTCCTAATGATACGGTTTCAATGGACTCTAAGAATACTTCTAAGTCTAGAAAGAGAAGAACAAACAAGACCCATAAAGGAAGGGAGACTCAAGAAGGATTTTGAGCCTTTAATCTTGATAACGAATGATTAGAAGAGGACTCTAAACAAGTCCCTTCTTGATTCAAGCACTACAAGGTGAAATAGAAAGGTGTGTGCCCAACCACCAAAGAGGGAAAACCCGAGGAACTAAGAGTATCCTATGATGGACTAGAAAAATGCAAAACAAGTGGATATAGTGCTGTATCGGGAGAAACCTAAATTGTTTTGGATAGTCACCAGCTTAATCCAAGAGGAGGAGACAAACTTATAACAGTGCTTAAGGAATATAAAGATGTGTTCACTTGGAGCTATGCAAATTTAAAAGGAGTCCCTCGAGAGGTTTTCCAACACATAATTCCTTTAGTGGATAGTGTTAGGCCAATAAAACAAAGACACACATACAATGAGACCTATACCAAGGCAATCAAAGATGAAATGGGTTTCATTTATGAGACTAAGCACACAAATTGGGTGTCACTAGTCGTGATTATGCCTAAGAAGAATGATAAGATCTATGTGTGTGTGAACTTGAAGAAAGTGAATGCAACCATGGTAAGAGATCATTACCCACTACCATACACTGAACATGTGCTAGAAAGAGTGGCAAGCCTACTGCCTTTGTGGATGCATTTTTTAGGTACAACCAAGTATCCATAGACCCAAAGGATTAGCATAAGATAACATTTTCTAGAGAATGGGGTTCGCATATATAAAGTGATGGTGTTTGGTTTAACCAACATGCGATCTACTTTTCAGAGACTTATGTGCATAGTCTACAAGGATTTCCTATACGAAAGTTCTTGGAGATCTTCATGGATGATCTCCACATGAACTCAAAGTTGAGATGAGAGCACATATCCCATCTACAGATAGCCCGAGGAATCCTTGGATATAATTATGAGCCTAAAAGAGAAGCTCTACAGGCTACCCAAGGGACAACCATCGAGCTTCAAAAGTGAAGAACCAAGAGTAGACACTAGAAAGAACCAGGAGTAGAGGGCAACCACTAATGGAGGAGTGATTACCTGGGGGAGAAATCCTCAACGTGTAGTACAACTTACTCCTAGAATTTGAAGGGATTCTATAAGTGCACAAAGGATGGGTGCAATGTATTTTCCCACTTCTAGGGAGCTAGATATTGAGGAAAGAATAAGGGAAATACAAGCCCAACTCAAAAGTCTTGAACAAAAGAAAATAAGCTTAGATCTACGTAAGGAGTTGGTTGAGAGAAGTGCCTTTGACACATCAACGTGCGAGGAAGGTTCTTCCAACCTCAATGGATTGAGGCATAATGAAGACTTAATCACACGGGACAGTGCTAGGGAGATTGAACGAGAAATGGAGGAGGGCATGCCACCTCTAGAGCCTATTTTAAAGGAGTTTCAAGAAGACCTAATTTCTCTCACAAACACCTCTCTTAGGCAATGATGATTTCTCTTAGGCAATGATGATTTGTTGAGAGAAAATTCAAAGAAAGCTTACACCAAGGTAGAAGTAGATGCAATGTTGAGAACCCTAGAGTAGCATGTGTATATGAGAGGCATGTTATTTTACCAGAGGGAAACCTAGGAGGAACAGTCTTGGATGATGAGGTGAATAGGAATGTGGGAGCTATTCCAATACCACTTGACCCAAGGATACATGTAAACCGACATACTGGAGCCACAAGAGGCCGAGGCAAGGATAAAACAACCATAAGAAGGATGGCATATGAGGCCCCACCAAGGGAGCCAATCAGAGTGACCCCTCACATGGGAGACATAACACCTAATGACCTATTAAGAATGGCTGAAGAAATAGGGAATGGGTTTGCTAGGGACTTAGGTACCATAGCGGCACCATAAAGAGCAACCATAATGGCTAAAGAAATAGGGAACGGGCTCGCTAGGGACTTAAGTACCACAACGGCACCATAAAGAGCAACACAAGTCAAACCCAACCATATGTGGTGACATTAATGTAAAACTTTTGTGGTGATGGCGATGCCACACACAACTCCTCGAGATATTCAAATCGGTGTGTGAAACTTGTGGTCCAATTAGTAACCAAATGAAAAGATTTGCTTTCTCCCTTACACTAGAAGGAAAAGTGCATACCAATGGTGTCAATCACTTAAGCCAAATAATAGGATTAACTTTGCACAGCTTAAGAGTGTGTTCACACCAAGTTTTGCACAAAGTGGAGATAAGTGGAGATAAGTTTTGCACAAAGTGGAGATAAGTGGAGCCCTATGGTTCAATTATACAACATTAAGCAAGAAGAGCATGAGTCTATGAGAGATTATATATCATGTTTGAAAAACCTAAAATCAAGGTGTAAGCCTAGGGAAAGGTTAACAGATAAGCAATTGTTGCTTTACTTCCATAGGGGAGTAAGAGACACGAGGATGCATGACTACTTACTATTGGCTAAGACAACATCGCGATGATTATTGCAAATTAGCTATTGACTTTGAGGACAACATGCTTAAGTTACCCCTACATCCTGATGACACCAAATCCATCGCTTCGATAGCTCCATCGCCGCCACATACATTAAGCCGAACAAGCACAACAACCTCGGAGAGACCAATAAAGGATATGACCTTATATGAGCTAAGCACTATGCTTCTAGACAAGATAAAGCTAAAGGAAGTGAGGGACGTTCTCATGAACCATGGTATTGTCCTCAATATATCGACAAAACCACATAAAAACTGATGAGTGTCCTCAGTTGAGGCCTCACCCCCTTGATGTACTACATGTATTGTATGTGACTTGGGAACCATGACACTAGTATGTGTAGGTACTCTTGTTAGTTTTATAGCAACTACAAGTACCTCAATTACCTCAATTGCCTCCTACACAACAACAATTAGCTTTACCAACACCACTCGAGCAAGGACCTACCTATAGGGGTAAATTTGTCAAATGTGCAAAACCAAATGAGGGGAATGTATAGAGTACCCAAAGTGCCTATACCACCTATAGAGTACCCAAAGTGCCTATACCACCACCTATCCTACCACAACCACCAGCACCTCGAATAACATCGATGAGTCAAATTTCATCAAAGAGGAGTGTGAAGAAGGAGAATATGTATGGGAACCTCAGCAGACCATGGAGGAGTTAGATGACATTTGGGACATCTCAACAACAAGGAGAGTCACGCTACAATGCTAACAGTACCAACAAGGACCTCATCGTGTGGCTTAGTGTCCTCACGAGGTCAATGCAATGAAGACACATAGTTAAAACACACCTAGGTTTAAGTTGTGTGAAATGCAATGAAGACACATAGTTAAAACACATCTAGGTTTAAGTTGTGTGAAATGCAATGAAGACACATAGTTAAAACACACCTAGGTTTAAGTTGTGTGAAATGCAAAATTGACCACCTAGTCAAGGACTCTCCTTATAGAGGTAATGAGGAGTCTTCAACCAAACCTACAAACTACTCAAGTCAAGACACACCTAGGTTTGAGTTGTATGAAATGTGGAATTGACTACCTAGTCAAGGACTTTCCTTATAGAGGCATTGGAGAGTCTTCAATGTCCACTAATCTAGCCACAAAACTCTGAATACAATCAAGGGTGGTAGTAGCACCACTTAATGTCATGACTTGTGCACAAGCACTAAAGACCCTAGAAAACAATTGAGAACCTTTAGCTAAATCTTCTACTCATACATTGGAAAGAAGAAGAAGGGGTAAGAAGGTGGGACAAGGAGACTCTATAGTGGTGATTCAGGATGGTTTGGATGAAGGAATAGTCAATAATCCATCCACCGAATTGAGCCAAGGTAATATGCTAATAGGAAAAAAAGAAGAGGTGATGCGAAAAGGAGCCAAACCAACCAATGAACCCAAAATTCCTAGAGGAGTGGGTGAGTTCCCAAATGCCCAAAAGGAACTAGAGAAACTAGAGGCTGCACAAGTGCTGCTTCAAGAACTAGAGAAACTAGAGGCTGCACAAGTGCTGCTTCAAGAAATTCAAAAGAAGTTTGAGGAATGGTTGCAAGCTAGTCGGGCTTCTGAAATGGTTTATCCTAGACAAAACACCACGGGGAACCAAAACAACTGAATATGCTAGAACATAGTGAGGGTGATATAGACTCAGAAGAAGGAGGGAAGAACGATTTGTTCTCAAAGGAAGGAGGAGAATATCCTCTGTGTAATTCAATAATTCCTAACCTAGAATCATATAAAAACCTAAAGATGAAAGTCTTCTCATTCTACTCTAGTGGCATACATTTGCAATCATAAACTTTACTGGGTACGCAGACTCGTATGATATGATTCTTAGTAATAGACCTTTTATGAGGAGTGCTAAGCTAGTTCACAACTAATTCATGGATCACATTTATCCAAAAGAACTCACAAATCCTAAAAGTAGACGTACATACATGGAAGACATATCCCATGGATGGACAATTGTTTGGAAATGATTCTAAAACCATGGAAAGAACAACCTCAATACCCATGAACAACCAAAAGTGTCATAGGAAGAGAACATTGTATATGCCCCTCTTCCAAATAATGATTTTTATGAAGGCTCGATGCATTAATTGCCACAATAGATGTCATGGAAAAGTGTGGAACAAAGTTTATGGAACCACACTGGAAGGATGAAATGACACTTCATTGCAATGTGTATGATGAGGCCATCTGTGATGGACAAATCAGGGGAAATCTCTTCAGAAGAGTAAGAGTCTAAACCTGATTGTGGGAAAGAAGCTTTGGAATTAGCTCTACAATGCTGAAGTCCCAAAGATGGATGAAGAAGAAGTGTTATCATGCTAACCACAGTGATATTCTTAAAAGGGGACCACGGATGCTCAATGGCTAAAATATATCAAAGCCATTGAAATTCATGAGGAATTCTTTAAGAATTGGAGAGAAGATCTAAGACAAATAATGCTACAAAAACCTCAAGCGCCAAAAGTGAGCCAAGAAACCCCCAACCTCACAAGATCAGAAAGAAGGAAAAGAAACAAAGCATTGGCTAAAGTCAAATGAGAAACCAAAAAAAGCATTAGCAACAAGAAAGGAGGAGAATGAGAAAGAGCCAAACTTGTGGAAGGTTCCCAACCATTTCAAAACCTTTGATGTCGATGAAAGGAGAGTAGTTCATCTAAGGAGGGCACAACGCTCAAAGGGTGAACTAATAGGGGTCTCATATGATAGACCTGTGAAGGTGAAGGAGGTAGATATCGCAAAGCTGGGTGAAGATCCCAAGCTAGTCTTCATTGCCATGGACCTAACCTCATAGGAGGAAAAGGAACTAATTGCTCTTTTAAAAGAGTTTAAGGACTAAGTTGCTTACAACAATGACAAGGACGTGAAGGGTGTGATGCAGAGCACACCATCCTCATCATGGAAGGCTCAAGGCCAATGAAGCAACATCCTTATCAAATGAATCAAAATACTTAGCAATTGTAAAGGAGGAAATGACAAAGTCATTGCTGTAGATTAAGCACACTGATTGGGTATCACCAATTTTGACTGTACCCAAGAAAAATGGGAAGCTTTGCATGTGTATTGATTTGAAGAAAGTGAATGCAGCTACCCATAGGGATCACTAGCCATTACTATACACATAGCATTTTTTGGAAAGAGTGGTTGGGGTAGAAGCTTACAGTTTCCTAGATGGATTCTCAAAATACTAATCAGGTATCCATTTCCCCAGAAGACTAACGTAAAACAGCTTTCCCCAGAAGACTAACATAAAACAGCTTTCACCACCACATGGGGAACCTTTGTTGTTACAAGTTCATGCCATTTGGACCGACCAATGCTCCTATAACATTCCAGAGGTTAATGAGCACAGCTTTCAAGGATTATTTACAAAAGTGGTTGAAAGTGTTCATTAATGATCTTTGTGTGCATTCGCAATGGATGAAGCATTTAGCTTACCTAAGAAAAGTATTTGAAAGGTGTCAATTATACCGTATACCTTTGAACCCTTTGAAATGCCGTTTGGACCGACCAATGCTCCTATAACATTCCAGAGGTTAATGAGCATAGCTTTCAAGGATTATTTACAAAAGTGGTTGAAAGTGTTCATTAATGATCTTTGTGTGCATTCGTTATGGATGAAGCATTTAGCTTACCTAAGAAAAGTATTTGAAAGGTGTCAATTATACCGTATACCTTTGAACCCTTTGAAATGCCAATTTTGGGTAAAGCATGGGGTGATATTGGGACATATCGTGTCAAAGAATGAGATTTCCACTGATGACAGCAAAGTGAAACTCATATTAGAGTTGCCATCGCCTAACTAATTACAAAGGAGTGTAATGGTTTATGAGTCATGTAGGTTATTATTGAAGGTTCATTGTGTTCTATGCTGATATTTCTAGGCCATTGTATAAGCTTTTGATTGTCTTCAAATGGACTGAGGAACGTCAACACACTTACGAGATGAATTGAAGAGGGCATAGCTAGTGCACCTATCTTGAGACCACCAAATTCGGACCTCATGTGCATATTGATGCCTCAAACTTTGTAATTGGGTGTGTTGTGGCACAACCAAGAGATAATAAATTAGACTACCCAATATGCTTTACAAGTTGACAGCTCAATGAAACTGAGATCAATTACACCACAATAGAAAGGGAAGGCTTAGCTATGGTATATGTAGTAAAAAAGTATGGACACTATATATTGGCTAATAAGTTTGTCTTCTTTCTGGATCATCAAGATTTGTTGTATCTTATCAACAAACCTTGCATGATTGGGTGAATTAACCCCACTGGTTGTTGCTATTGATGGAGTTTGACTTTATTATCATAGTAAAAAAATGCTCACAACATGTATTGGTAAATTGCATGTCAAGAATACCTAATGGAGAATGGCGACGTAAACCAATGTTGCCCATTGAAGATGTGACTGGGAAGCCACAAGAACCTTAAAAAAATCCATAGGAACCTTCCCAACCCAACGTTAAACCAGATGCCAATCAAACTAGCATAAAATAGGTTAATTGCACAATTCCCTACCCCAAGGGCAATGTTGAACATGAGGACTTGATTTTTAAGATTTGGTCGTGCCCAAGGGTGTAAACCCTAAAGATGAATTAGATAAGGCCTCTTGTAACCAAAAACTCTCATTCTCTTATGCATAATCTAAGAGTTCTCTTCTTCTCTAATCTCTTGCCTCTTGCCTATCTCTTACCTAAGAAAAGTGTAAAATCTACCTTGTTTGGCTTGATTTTTCCTTTATGTTCAAGTTCTTGAGACAGCTTAATACAATCTCTCACGGTCTCATGTTTAAGCTACTTGATTGGTATAACTCGATATTTCCTCTATTTTCAAGTTCTTGAGACCGCTTAATGTAGTCTCTCACAATCTCGTGTTCAAGCTACTTGAATTGTATAACTAGGTTACTAAGCTATGCTTGATACCCATCTTTGAGAATCCTATTGTGAAAATTAGCTCCAAATACTAGTCAATCTTTCTACATTATGAATTTGTTTAGATGTCTGTAGGGATCTCCCAATCTATCAAACTCCAAAAATCAACTTGGCCATGGGAGAGGGTTAACTGTATTCTATTTTCTCTCTCAATCCTGGTTTGTCTCATTAATATCAGAATGACATCAATGTTTATTCTTAGCTATAAGGTTGCATGAGTTTTGAATGCTTTCTCCTTTGTTCAATGATTGACTCTTGAGCCATCATCATGCTCGTATATCTAGGTTCCCTTCTAAGAGGTACATGTGTTCCCATGAATCCATAGGTTGGCACCCCAAAACATGCTTCACTTGGTTATTCCAGGGGTAGAAAGCCTGAATGTGTTATCAAGTAATCCATGCTTGACTTGGTTATTCCAAGGGTAGAAAGTCTGAATGTGTTATCAAGTGATCCATATACTGATACTTCCTAACCCATTTATATGCTTGAGGCCCTATTGTCTTGGGCTCTCAACTCTCATGGTTCCTTGTCCTAAAGTGTATTGGTGCTACTAATTCAATTGGGGGGGTTACTGGCTTGGTTCTTTTGGAGGGCTCTCACCTAATAGTTCTCATCCCTATGGAAGCTAAACGCTCCTCTCAAATTGGTGGGTCTAATGTGGAGGGAAGCCTCACCTCACCTTTAGGTATGTCGTTTGTATCCCTTATGGAGTAAAACAAAAAATCTCCCCTCACTTTTGCACTTCTTGGTCTTCAAGTGATTTCCTTAGGAGAGGTCCTCACTTTTCTTGGCCTCAAAGTCCTATGTTGGATGGGAAAACTTCCCCCCTTTTGAGACCTTCATGTCCTTCCTTAGCTGCTTGTGGGATATATGTGTTACCATCCTCATCCGCATATGTCATTTAATCACTTAGAGATGCATTCGAAAACTTGTGGTTTACCTCTACATCCCTCTTTGTGTTGGTGATACCAAAGAGGTTACCTTGGGCATCCTCATATTGGCCCCTCATATTGGCCTATGTTGCCTTGATTGACTCTATCCTCTTTAAAAAGAATCTATCAATCAAATTTGGAGGTTGAGTGGTTATTGGCTCTATACAAGCTCTTGAATTCTTAAGGACTCTATGCACTGCTAGTGCCCTGGGGATATACATATTTCCCTCTGAGTCTACATAAAACTTGTTTCCATTGTGCGAAGCAAAGATAACTTTTAGGTTATCCAAGATCTATGGTTCACATCTTGGCATAACGGGAACTGACCACATCACTCCAAGAGTACACCATTATGGTCAATGTAGATGGGAACCTTCACAATTTCATGATAACCATAGTGTTATAGCACATAGGTTTTATATTTGCAGGTTGAGTGCAAACTTATTTGCCAATATTCTCACTAATAGCTTCCGAACAAGATTCTTGAGCTCTCTCATCCCTTCTAGATGATCCACCTGAATGAATACTCTCGTGGCTCCATACCCACTCAAGAAGCTTTATAGGGTTTATACCCCACATTACTTATCTAGTCTCTTTCGTGGTGAAGGATTCTTGGTCTGCTTCTTCGATTCTACTCATGGTCCAGTACCAATCCCTAACATAGACATGTGAGATAAAGTCTCATATTCAAAGGTCAAATTTAAATATGATTTGGCACTTGATCTAGTCCTAGTATCGCTTGTATAAGTTCTTTTCAAGATGTTTTGATGGTTTTAGGATTTTTCTCAAGTTTTGTCTGATCTTTTTTATAATGTTTTTGTATTTTTCAAGACTCTATATAAGAAAGCAATAACTTAAAAAGGAAAGGAAAAACATGTGAAATGCGTATGCACAATGTAATTATGAGTTCTTTTTATTTCTTCTTATTTTTATTTTGCACTCTCTAGAATCTAGTCAAATCAATGATCCGCAACATGGATAAATGATCAAGAAGCCAAACGATCTGAACTAGCATGATCTTGATCTTTTAACAATCCCAAGATTGGGTATGTGGCGATCTGTATAACAATCGCCAGATATGGAAATCGACATGATCTGAAATTTGGATGATTGGAATAGACCCAATCTGAAATAGAGATGATCCCAATACTACAGGCGATCTAGAATTGTGAGTGATGTGAATATTAGATTGATGATTGTAAATACATGATCCGGATGTCAATGATTTGAATATTAAATAAACGATGGGACTCTTGAGCGGGCACAATCATAGTGATCAAAATGGAATGCTGATTGAAATCTAGACTCGAGATCAACGATGATCCAAAAATGCATTTAAGATGGTAATTAATATCGATTTCAATGTCCTTTTTAGGTACTACTAGGGGTCTTTACTCAGCTGTCCTTTTTAGGTACTATAGGGGTCTTTACTCAGCTGTATTTCCTCTCATAAGAGAATATTTGATAGGTACTTTGACAACCCCCATAATTTATGCTCAACTGTGTGGCAATGAAGGTCACTTACCACATAAAATCCCTAATTAATGATTTTTAGGCTTTGAACCATAATCTGGATGTAACATCAATGATTTAGATTAGAATGATTTGGATCATGCTCAACAATCTAAAATTTTTAAAGAACAGAGTACATAGCTTTTTGCTGACTTTTGATTTTTCAAGGTTTTTCTTAATGTTTTAAGGATTTTTTGACATGATAGTGTTACTTAGCAACACTATAATGTTATAATAGTGTTGCTTAGTAACACTAAATGCCAACTCAAATTTTTAACAAAAAACAATGCTTACTAAGAGTCATGCCTTGATTAAGCTAATCTAGATACAAAACTACAAAAAATGCTAATGTACAATAATGTCCTAGTAGTAAATCTAAGGTTACTGCCCATAGTCATATGGAATCTACCAAGTGGAGAGATAGCTAATCACACCCGAGAGAGCTTGTTCTTCATTTCACCACTCCCATGAGATAAAAATTGAACAAATTATGCAATATAAAACCTAAAAAATGTTGTTAGAAACAAATATCTATTCTTATCACACAAATCTAATCCTAATCAAACCAATAACACAATCAATCATACAATACAACTCTAATCCCATACTAGAAAACATTTCCTCAATATTTAACCAAGGATTTTACATCCAAGGGTAAGATAGAGTGGGAAAAATATAATATTTTTTAGTAAAAAAATACCCCTACTTTCTTACCTCATCCAATAATCGTTTGATCCCCAACAATGGCACCATTTTTTCATGTCAAGAACCTTCTTTCTCTCTAGCAAAAAAACATAGTGCTAGTGGTTAGACCACTTGTCTTGGATCATGAAAGTTCCTTTGGAGAGGCTAAAGAGACCAAGAGGTGTGCTAATCCCTCTTGTTTAAGCCCTTCCTCTACTCTCTAATCAACTAAGTAAAAGGAAATAGTTAAGCTAGAAAGCTTGGACCACCCTCTTTTACAATCATGCTCAATCACTCTCTCACTCAAGCAAGCAACCATGCACACTCCATCAACACACATAGGCATCATGCATACACACTAGAATCAAGCAAGCAAAAAGACAAGATCTCAAGAGAAGAAGAAAGCTTTACACTTGAGAAATGCTAGAACCCCCATTCACATTATCAAAAGTTATATATATATACACACACACACACACACACACACACACACACATAAGAGGGTTTATTAACCTATTCCTAGGGTTAAAAAGAGCTACTACCATTATCTTATATTAAGGAGTTAAGGTAGATACACCATATATGTGTGTGTGTGTGTGTGTGTGTGTGTATACATATAAGAGGGTTTGTTAACCCATTCCTAAGGTTAACAAGAGTTACCACCATTATCTTACATTAAAGAGTCAAGGTAGATATACCAAAAGGTCATACATCCCTTGCATTTCATTAGCAAATTGCCTCCAAGAGCCATTAGCCCCCTTTCTCCTTTTGAGTTTTTTAATTGCTTCTTCAGTGTACTCCATAAAGAGAGGATCCTTCAAAAGCAAGTTATTCACTCTCAATTTCCTTGTTTTGGGAAATGAGACAAATCTATGTCAGCTCCATCAATACTTGACTAGCTCCACTTCAAAGGAAGGTGATCAAATAGTGTAGAACTACAATCAACTAAAACTCTCAATGTATGAGGCACCCATGAGGCCTGTTGACAAAAAAAAGTTATATCAATTCTTGAGGAGGAGGACAGATATTGAAGGCTAAAGTAAATATGCCATGGTTTGTCTCTCCAGTCGCCTAGATACCAACTATCCTTGAGTCCCAGTCCCCTTCTAAGCTTTTACCATTTCCCTTTTTCCTTCCCTATAAGAACAAAACTACCACCACATCTATCAACAACCACTTTTTCCACCATGTTGAAAACTCTCAATTCTTGAGGAGGAGGACAAATATTGAAGGCTAAAGTAAGTATGCCACAGTTTGTCTCTCCAGTCGACTAAATACCAAATATCCTTGAGTCCCAGTCCCCTTCTAAGCTTTTACCATTTCCCTTTTTCCTTCCCTATAAGAACAAAACTACCACCACAGCTATCAACCACTTTTTCCACCATGTTGAAATCCCCAAGAACAATACAAGGCACTTGTGCATTTAAACTAGCAATCCAATTCCACATATTGCTCCTAACCTTATCATTATGTGTCCCATATACATTGATAATCCATATTCTCTCAAGATCTACTAAAATCTCAACCATCAAAATTCTTCCGTCAGGGTGATTAGCTATAACACTAGGACTAAGATCTCTCCTAACTCAAGTCATAACCCAACTATACCCTAAGCTAACACCACCATAAAAGATTTCCCAATCACTGAAGCTATTTAATCTAGAGATTTTCCCAAAAAGATTATGCTCATGTACAACAAAAACTAACAGTGCACACGACTTCACTAATTCCCAAAATAGAGAATTTTTCTTTTTATCTTTAATACCTTTCACATTCCATGTACACCCCATAAATTCTATAGCATTCTTCATGATAAGGCAGTTTTCGGGACCATCTCAACTTCCTCCTCATCCCTCTGACTATTCTGAGAAAAACAAGAACCTTTCCTAGTTTCACTGAATAATAGTTCAATATTTTGCTCTACCAACAGAGGATTATCTCTTTCAATCAATGGATTGAAAGGGTTTGAAAAAACGATAGAACTCAGATTCTCACCGTTCCCATTCCTTCTACTCTCAAACATTGGGTTTTCCTTTAACTTTGGACCAACCCCCTTCCACCATGTTTTTCCCAGTTTCCATCACTACTTCCTTCCCTTTTTCCTCCTTCTTCTAAGATTCAGGGAGTACTTTCTCTTTGTCACTTCCTCCCCGATTATCCTCTTTTGCCTCGTCCTTCATAGATCCTAATTCAGGGCAGTCTTTGGCAATATGCCCAAAGGCCCCACAACGGAAACATGCACCGCGGAAGGCTCCAAACTTGAGGCCTAGTTCTAGCTTGCGCAGTTGACCTAAATCCACCTCCATAGATTTTGGGGTTTCAATAGTTGAATTCCAAGTGATGCACACACTATTGCCCTACCTCCCTCCTACCTCATCACCAGGAACATATAACACAGAACCTAGGGATTGGGCTATGTCATGTAATGCAAGCCTAAGCCAAGGAGGAAGCCCTACAACTTTTAGCCTAAGTGATGCACACACTATTGCCCTACCTCCCTCCTACCTCATCACCAGGAACATATAACACAGAACCTAGGGATTGGGCTATGTCATGTAATGCAAGCCTAAGCCAAGGAGGAAGCCCTACAACTTTTAGCCTAAGCCAAGGAGGAAGCCAAGGAGGAAGCCCTACAACTTTTACCCAAACACGGCATGCATTCTGCAAACTTTTATTGACATCAAACAAAGGATCAAAAGGAAAGCTATGCACCAACCGTTGCCCGAAAAACAAAGGCCCCTTAGCAAACAATTCAGAAACAGATTGGCCTTTAATAAACAGCACATTGAAAAATCCTTTCCCTAAGTAGAAGATCTTAGACACAGCACAATCATGCAGAATGCTCTCCTGGAGCCACTTACCTAGTTTGCCCTTTGAAGGAGGCTTACCCGGGCAAAAGAGAAATACACTACCCATCGAAAACAGACCTATTTGGCGTCTAATATAATCTTGACTAAGCTTCAAACATACCTTGTTCTTCACCTGATTACAGAGTCTAATATAATCTTGACTAAGCTTCAAACATACCTTGTTCTTCACCTGATTAGAGAGTCTCATTCAGCCAGTCTGGCACACATTTTCTCTTGGAGCACTCTGCCTTGATGTCCTCACCTTTGCGCTTCATCTCTTCCTCTGCCTCCGGATCCCAGTCTCCCCATCCACTCGCCCCCTCATCCTCACGTTGAAGCCATCCACTAGAGGACACCGTCATGCAAGGCCCGAGTAGACCACCCGTCGACATACTGAGGGCATGCACTCACACGAGCGGATTGAAAACACCACTAACCCACTCCTCACCCGCATGCGCGACACGTTGCACTCAAATAGGATCGCCAACGTCACTCCGTCTCCTTAAGGTTCAATTTCTACGGCATCAGGGACTTCTGTGCAAAATTGGCTACACTTCTAACTTAGCTTCACTTTTTATCTTACATAATAAAATCACAATGAGTGGGTACTTTGAAGGTACCTCATTTTTGTTGCTTGAGAAACGAGGCTCATCATCATTATTAAGAGTCATTTGGAAGCGATGGTGGTCGTGGAGGACAGCCAGAAAGCTTTTGCTTTCACCATCACCATAGCCAGCAGCAGGAGGAACAGCAGCGGCGGCAGGAGCTCCACCAGCACTGATGCCATGGCGCACCTACACCAACAGTACAGGCAGCTCCTTCCCCATGATCAAAAGTCGTTAGAAAACCCCCACCATAAAGAGTTCTCTCCGTCCCCCTCTCTTTGGCATCGCCAAGCGACACTTGGAAGGTCTGTGTCTGTTTGTGCCGTGTGATCATATATAGTAGAGAGAGAGAGAGAGAGAGAGAGAGAGAGAGAGAGAGAGGGTTTAATGTGTACTTGTGTTGATTTCTACCAGATTTGTCTAATGCAACTATCTTGCAGTATTTTCTAGGTTTACAACTCACGATATTTGCTTAGGAGAGGGTTTAATGTGTACTTGTGTTGATTTCTATCAGATTTGTCTGATGCAACTAGGTTTACAACTCACGATATTTGCTTAGGGCTTGCAATGCTTACTCGGGTTGGATTTCCCTTAATTTTTTGGTGATTTTTTTTTGGAGGGTAAATACAGGTGTTGGAGAAAGAGACTACCCTGGACACAGGATCAAAGTAGATGGATTCATTGGTACAAGAAATCTCACCGGACAGACCTGCTGCTGCGAGGGTTGAAGAAATTGTGAATTATTTTGAAAAAATGGATGAGAAGGCGAGTGGGCAGGTGCATCCTTTCTTAGGGAGAATTAGCTCTCCAAGTGATGCTCCAGTCGAAGATTCAAAAGCATTGGTGTCAGTCACGCAACCAAGTAGGCATCCGTTTCATCCTTTTCACATGTGTCTACTCTCGTTTGTGTTATGGATGAGTGTAAAGGACTTAAATGAAGCAAAGTAAGCTTGGATATGTAAAGGACTTAGATTAAGTGAAGTTGTGTTTATGTTTTATTTAGACATCCAAGGCTGCACTAGTATTTAAGGTTGTCTGGGCTGGTCGCCACCCACTAGCTCCATCTATTCTCAACCTTAACTCTTAGCAATCTACTCCCACTCACACTTACAAAAACGGCCAAAGAAAGACTAGTAGATAGATTATCCAAGTCAGTCTTACTTTCAGCAAATTATGGGCAAAACAAAGTAGATGGAGGCGAAGTTTGCCATGGGTGGGCAAGGTGCCCAAAGTGGGCAGCAATAGGCCATCTACTAATTATCACAAACTGGATGTCCACAAAAGAATGCAATGTGAATAGCACAAGAACCACAGTTTCGAGTACTTCTGAGTCCCTAGTTCAAGTATTGGATAAAAAGCAGGTGCACTAGTCCTTTACAGAGTGAGTCATGAGAACCACATCATTAGCGGAAAGAAGAAGAATGACTGCTGTCCCAATGCACAGCTTAGTAGCATAGTCAAGACTCAAGCGAGGGTGTTCTTGTTTCACACCAATGCCACTCCTAAGTATCTCTCTGAAATTTCATTTTCCATGCACACTGACATTACATTTGTTCATATAAATGTACAGGGGCAAGTATTGATTCGTGTGGGACATCAAGTTCAGCCATTCTTCTCCATGGGCATCATGCAAAACCATGTCAACAAAGGAGCAATACAACCAAACGCACCAAGTAGAGGGGATAGCCAGGGCAGTGTTTTATACATCCAAGTATATGCGTCTTCCCTTGCCGAGCCAATTGGCTACACCCACCCTTCCTCCATCGTGCAAGGATGAAACCTTTGCCTAGTCCTTGAGCACAAAGGTGTGTTTGTTTTCTTCAAGTACATCTGCGAGGCAGATGTACTTGACATGGAGTTTCGGCATATGTCAAAAAGATCTTTGGTTTCTTGGGAGAAAACATGGTCCACCAACATTGATGTCTAAATGAGCATAGTGGCACCATATAGGATAGAGAGGAGTGAGGAGATTATCCAGTAATTAGATAACAACTTGGCAGCTTGTCGACAAGAGATCCAAGCAAGAACGATAGCACGTACAGTGGTAAGTCCGCAGATTCTGGAGGATGGGCCATAGGAGTAAACACTACCAGGCTTGGAAGTGATCCAGACATATGTAGGGAAACCCATGCTGCCAGAGTCCATTCCAAATAGAGGACATGGAGGAGTCATCAAATGAACTTCACAATTTTTTCTTCAAATCCATTGACGAGGAAGATGAGATGATCGATTCAGCAATGGTGGCTACCATGCTAGCTGAGCTAGCTGAGCATCCAAAGGGAGGGGCTAGTTTGGAGTGCCTATAGTTCCCAAGGAGGGAGTAAGCGGAGACATCATTGGAGATAGACAGTCCAATAGCCATGCTATTGGACTTCGGACAGAGTGTGAGTTTGCCAGACGATCTGTACTAGGTTGGAGCGGTGGAGCATCATTTGCACCTGGGCTCCAAGTTAATCAGGAGGGAATGTCATGTGCACATTCCCGAGTGTCATGTGGACATGCTTCTACCCATTGGCCAACTCAGAGGCCGAGTATGTGGCCAAATTCTTATGTTTGTAAGGGCTATTGTGCTAAATCATTGTATATTGTACAAGCATCCAATGAGTAGCCTAGTGTGGACATAGTTATTGGGTTATTGTGTGACCTGTAGCATGCAATAGGTTGACCGTTGTAACGCACAACAAAGCCTTCTTTAAACCTGTGAGTTTATGCAATGCACTTTACTTTAAGAGAGAAGAGTAGAGAGAGAGAAGATGAAAGTCGACACCAGATTGGGTCCCAATTGCCTACTGAAAGCCCCTCTCACAATCAGGAGTATTTGCTTGTATTACTTTGGAGAACTTTGTACAATGATGAGAATGATGATTGTGGACTGCCCAATGCAAGGATGAGAGACCGAATGCAGGCTGAACCATAACTGTAGAAGACTCTATGAAGCCACTTATGCAAATCCAGAATTGCCGAGGATATGCACATATGCTGGCTAAAGATGAGAGGATCTTCTATGCTGCCTTGGACTGAAGCGCGGAGTGCTTGAGGCCAATTGTATGCTCCAAGAACCTTGGGGATCTCAAGCACACCAAGTGCTTTGCTGAATTCTGATGAATGATGTCTTTTTTGCAAGGGATGAGGAGGCGCCTTATATATGAGAGAAACAATGCTGGTCGGTGCATGAATGATGTTGTTGGCTTGTTTCAAATGCCCACGATTGAGGAAAATCCGCATTTATTGTTGTGCTTTTCACACGTGTCTTGTTCGACTATTGTTGGGTGATAATTATGCTGCTGTTTAATATTATTTTATGTTGGCTGATTGTATGTTTATGATGTCTATGCTTTCTATGCTGGCCGACATGACCTTTAGGGGTGGCATATGGTGTCTAACACCATATACAAGGCAACCCCCATCATGGGGTGCCTTACGGGCTAGCCCACAGCCGGCCCATGCCCCTAATAATGTTCCCTAATGCAATACCTAATGTGGAGGCTAACATCTACATGCACTATATGATGAATTTTCCAATTGGGTAAGAGGATTGACACATGCAGACTCTCTAAGGCTTGGGAGACTGACCTACATAGTTCATGCTTGACATGTCCCGAACTGGGGCTCACAATGGGGCCACAACAGACGACAAATAATCCTAAAAAAGTATTAATACTGAATGATGTTACATAAAATGTTGAGCCAGTGTGTCACATAGCACTCATCTGAGACCACCTACAATGTTGGTCCAACATAGGGCTTCAACAAAGAAACATGGAAGACTTTATGCATAATCCAATTGTTTGGTAGCATTAGTTTCATGGAGACATCATTGATCTTTTGGATGATTGGAAAAGGGCCAAAGCTTCGAAACAAGAGCTTGGAATAACGCTTACCCACTTGGTTCAATCTCTGCTTCATGATCCGGAGATAAACCCAATCCCCTTCTTTGTCGTTGACATGTCTTCTAGGCTTGTTGGCTTGCCTAGTATATGCTTCCTGAGCTTTGGCGAGGCGCTCCTTTACTGACTCAATGATTTCTGCGGTCTTGTTGGCCTCCAAGGAAGGTCAACCAATACTGGATGAGTGAGTATCGTTTAGGATCACCTATATCAAAGGAAGATAATGTTCCCACTTTGATTGCTGATCATGGCAATACAACTTGAGAACATCAAATGCCAGTTGATTATATATCTCTGTATGGCCATCCGTCTGAGGATGGAATGCACTGGATAACAGTAACTTGGTTTCAAGGTTGTCGAATAATGCTCTCCAAAAATGTGAAGTAAACTTTGGATCCCTGTCAGATGTAATTGTCCTTGGCAAACCATATATGGGATACCAAAGACAAAGAAATAAGTAAGCGATACCTTTTGTTGTGGCCGTTTGCTTGCACGGAATGGGCATGCAAAACTTACTGAATCGGTCAACAATAGTCATGCATTGTTTGTTCTCAGATCCAAATGTTGCTGAAAGGTGTCCTACCAAGTCCATGCTTATGTCCTGGAAAGGTCTTTCTAGAACTAGCAAAGGTTGTATGGTAACCCTGTTTGCATTGTATGAGGAACCTTCACTTTTTGGCAAATCTGACATTATTGGACATGTTGATAAACATCCCTTCTCATTTTTGGCCAATAAAAATGAACACTCTAACTTCTCTAATATATTGTTGATACCAACAAGAGAGTCGTGGGCATCGCGAAGAAGTGCATGTCACTTTTTCCGTAGTATGCATAGCCGGTTCTTGTAAAATAACAAGGTATGTTGGATGATATAGTGATTGAAGTTTCAATCTATACTGAGTCTTGAATTCCAACGAATCCTCATATTGTGCCTTCATAGTGTTTAAATCTTTTTCTTGTATTTCGAGCACAGTGGACTCCTGCAGTGTTTGAATGGCACCTTTGCGACTTAGAGTATTGGCAACGGGCTTATTCTTGCCGGGAATATATTCAATTATACCTCCAAATGTTGGAAGGTTTGACTCCATTTGGCTATCAGGCATGGTTTGCAGCCATTTAAGTGCTTGATAATCTATCTTGATTGTGAACTGCCTCTTGTAAAGGAAAGGTTTCCAATGCTTAAGAGCTGTCAACACCCCCAATAACTCTTTGTCATACACTAAATAATTCCGGCTATAATAAGCCATTGGGCACCCTTCCTATTGGAGGAGAACTCCTATGGCTAAATTGCTGGCATCGATAATCACCTCAAAACGATCATCCCATGAAGCCAACTTGAGAACAGGAGACTCAGAGACAACTTTCTTCATTGCATGAAATGCCTTGATTGTTTTGCTCGTAACAGAGACATTCTGCCGACGCGTCTTCACGCCATAGGCCCTTGGCCACAAGCAAGTTTTTGATCATAAAGCTCCATAGGGAGTAATAATTCCAGTCCAGTTGGTCTTCGTGTGCCAATACATCAAATACATCTCCAACATTTTTTGCCATTTCTAATTCTAAACAGGGTAGGCAATGCGCACAATTTCTAAAATGCTTTTTGTCAACTTACTCTTGGGAACAACACACTTCAAACTGCCTTGTAGCAATTAATTGCAGAGAAGTCTTGTAGGGTGAGAAATTGGCAGCTGAAAGTAGAATTGACGGTAGTTTTTGTTACCTTGAAGGTTGAATGTCCCAATTTGTGCGGTGAAGCACAGACTCCCGGGTTTGTGTCCAAACTTTGGTAAGTGCAAGGGTCCTGTCCCCTAAGAGCTAGGATCAACTCTTCCCAAGTTGAGTACTCTGAGCCAAAGACTATAGCCATGCCTCCTCCTTCGAGTATATCCTCCCATGCTCCAAAAGTCGGCCTGTGGAAGGGACCGTCGAACTATACTCCGGAAGGTGGCTCTGCCTGCAGCTGGTTTCGGAGCATATACATTTAAGAAGCCCACGCAATCTTGATGGTGACCCACTAAGCCCGACTAGTGTCGATGATGCCTGAGCCAACTATTGCCGACAAGAGCTACTCGCCGATAGAAATACAAACTCCCCCCCGTGTCTCTCGGAGGGGCCGAAAGAGGGAGACCAGAAAGTGTGACTCTTGCCTGTAAAATCTTCCCATAGCGGTGGGTACGCCCCTATGAAAGATCCATTGTGGACATAGTTATTGGATTATTGTGCGAACACATAGTTGGACATTATTATCAGGGTTGGTAGAGTTGGTAGCCAACTCACCAACAACAGACTACTATAGATAGGAGTCTCGGTCTTAGTCATATTGATTCATTGATTAGTCAGTCATCATTGAGTCGTTGAGAACTTAGGTTCATTGCTACCATTGGGTATCTTTATTCAGCATTGTACATACTTCATGGTGGTAGATTAGGTCATCTCTCTATTGTGTATGGAGCATGAAGAAGAAGCAATTTGTGCATGGGTTTAAGTCCTTAATTAGGTGCTATTACGAATCAATCAATTTATAAACATGCTTTCGCAGCACCCATGTTACGATACATTAGTCCTAATGCAAAAATCCCAATGCATGAGGGCTTGTCCAAAAGGTCTATACGCTAGACTAATGCAAGAGAGGAGAATGAGAATTCAAAAACACCAATGGACTATGAAGGTGTCATGCACAACAAACATGATGGAGAGTGGAATCTTACAAGATAGTGAGTGTAAAGGTAGGCTTGCAGAAAGAAAGGCCGACTTGATAGGAGAAAATCCTACAAATATTTAAAACTCACATCAAATTATAAAGAAAAATTAAGTTATTGTGAATCAAATCAAGAACATCATATTTAAAAAAATAAATATTTAAAAAATTAAAGAGCACGCTTATTATTGAGGCTCTTGCAAAAGTAAGGAATAGGAAGAAGCCAAGAATAAAGTGATGTATAGTCTCTTTTTTTTTAATTATATTAATTTATTTATAAACCCATAAATTTTGTCCATTTTGTCAAGGTCATATCTCCACTTCCGGATGCCCGATCACAACGTTCCTTAGCTTATTGCAAAGACCTTGACGGGCCCTTCGAAAGTGTCTTTGACACCGATTCCTCAAATCCTTCGTCTTCATCTTCAAATTTAGCTTGCAATGTTGCAAATTCTAGAGAGAGAGTGAGTTTTAGCATATAAAACACTAATGCTTGTCCTTCTAGCCTCCGTATGAACCCCAAAATGGAGGAAGCACCAAAAATCTTAAACACCAAAGTTATTTCCCTCCAGCTCTACAACTCTCTCATACGGACTTTTGACTAATTTTATCTCTGACCTACCCAACACACTAGAGAGAGTAAATCTTGAAAAACGACACAATCTGAAAATTTTCCAATTTGCCCAAAACGTCACCTACACACGTTTCTAAGTCTCATTAATCACTATAGACAACTTTTAACATTCTGGACATAAAACTTAGCTCATATTTTCAAAAAGAGATTGTTCTACGAAACGGAGCGTCACAAGTTACAAAATGGAGTGTCATTGGGAAGATGATTGTGGTCTTCATTTTCTGTAAGAGAGAGCATGAGCTGGTTCTAGTTGAAGAGCTGGCAGATGTGCTCTTTGTCCTTGCGGAGGGGGGCTGCTAGAAGAGTTTGGCTTGCAGGCATGGAAGTCGCTAAACATCATGTGCCGTTTGCCTGTCTTTGCTTCTTTTCAGCATGTTAAGGAAATATGATCAAACGCTTGTAACCATTGTTTCAATTTTATGATGCAATGGCCATTGACGTCCTCTTCTTTTTTGTCCTGCAGAGGATGTTATGTCTGGGGCAGCCACACCGAGGTCCTTGACAGGTCACTCATTGAACCCTGGTGTGTTTGCCCTCCTTTGCTCATGCTGATTGCTGCTTGCCGTATAACTGTTGTTATCCGTATCTGCATCTAGATTGCTATAGCTAGAAGTTTATTAATGCTATGTCACTGCCACAGGCATGGTTGCAAGACCTTTCTAAGTTAATCCTCTTTTCTTTTATCAGAGGTTGCAACACGGAAGTTCCAGTCACTTTCTGATGGTGAAGCCTCTCCAGGAAGTATCTCCATGGCAGGGAGCTCATTAAACAGGGGTCTCTCTCTCTCTCTCTCTCTCTCTCTCTCAAGTGGGGGTGTGTGAGTGTAAAGAGGCTCATCCGACAACCTTTCTGCCACCCAATGTGGGGCAGATTGGTTAGCCCGAGAGTCCTCTTTCTGGTCGCGGACCCACCTGAGTTCAGCGGTCTGGAGTATTCCCCAGATCTTCTTTTTCCCCTCTTTCCTTGGATTGTTGTCTCTGCTTATTTGGCCTAGGAGCATGATAATATACTCTCTCTCATGTTAGTTCCATGCTTGATATTTTGGAGAGTGGTATACTATCTATTGGGGGCTGATGCTGCTCTCATGTTTCATGTTCCTGGTATTCCATGATGAAATTTCCATGGATAGTTTTGTATCACTCCAGTGAGATAGCTTTGTTTTGTTTCTATTTTATTTTCCGTTTCATGATGAGATATGCCATGGACATTATTGTATCACTTTGGTCTCATAGGCCCATTGGGTCTTTAGTAGACGTCTAATCTCTCTCTCTCTCACAGACGACTGAAAGCGGTTTTTCCTGCTGTTTTTTACTGAGCAGACCTGGTTTTGGCAAAGTTAAATAAGGAGAAAGTTCTTACACTGATCAAAGCATGGGAAGAGAACAGGAAAAAGAGGTCTCATAACCGGTAAAACTTTAGTGGCCCTTCTCGGAATTGAAGTCACTTTTATATTTAGGTTTCCTTGAAAGGCACCTTCTTTCTTTTGCAATGTTGTTCATAGCTAAATGGAGTATTTCTTGTTAACACTATTTGCTGCGCGTTACTTGGAGAGGATCTGAGACACTCTTAAGAAATGTGGAGTTGTTTTTATTTTTGAAAGTTGCTTACAAACTGAGATAACCTAGACTCAGAACTTGCATCTGGATGGGACTGTATCAACGAAATTATTTGTACTGTGGCTTTACTACATCCATCGCTGTTTATTAAAATTGCTTCATGGACTCTTCCTAATGGTGGAAGGTCCATGCCCAGCAGTTCTCAAGCCCATTCTCTACCATGTTTCATGCCCAAAGTGCGTTTGAATTCTCTTGCTTCTTTTTCAAACTCTCCTGGAACAGCTGGCATCTCATTTGTTTAACTTGCGCTACTGGGTCCTGTGGGTTTACATCGATTCTTATCCTTTTTGCTGTGTCGATAATGGTGTTTGCACATTTCATGTTCAATGCATGCTTTAAGTGTTAATATTACCGAAACACATGATAAACTAATATAGATGTTTTGCCTTTTGCAGATATAGCAAGAGAATGGCAAAATTAGAGGCATGGGAGGTGGGCAAGAAAGCAAGGGCTGAGGCAAGTTTGCGAACATCAGAGGTGAGCTTTCATAGTCACTGGTATTTTTGGAAGGGCCACACAATTTTGTGTTTTTTTGAACATTTTAGTTCACATAGGGTAGCAATACTTGTATCTTTATGCGTTCACGTTGCAGTGCTCAGAGAAGTGGACATTTGTGTTTACAGGAGAGATTGGAAAATGAAAGATCTTCTTGTGTGGAGAAAACAAGGAATAAGATAGCTTTGGTGGAGAGGATTGCAGAAGAGCAGAAAGCCCTTGCTGAAGCACAGCTTGGAAAGGAAATACTAAAAGCAGAGGAAACTGCAGCCAAGTGTCGGGCTTCTGGAGGTAGACCCCGGAGATTTCTACTATGTTGTTAATTGGGGATTTGGGTGGCTGCTTTGAGTGTTTTTTTGGGTGAAATGGATGATTGGGCCCATGTACAAGTTTTTTGTGGTCAAGTATTCTTGAGATGTGATGACTTCATTAAAGCTGATTTGGTATGTCAGTTGAGTTTAATTCGAGGTTTGGTTTTACTGCCTATGGGAAAAATTATTTTGAGGTTTTGTTTTGCTCGTTGGTACTGAATTAAGTGGCGTCAACAATGAAAACCCGTCATAGTCAATGGATGATGTATGAGAGAGAGAGAGAGAGAGAGAGAGAGAGAGATGCGACCTTTGCTTTGCATTACATTTTTCGTAATCTAATCAACCAACCATTACGAAAAAAGAGAGAGAGAGAGAGCTAGCTTTAATATTAAGGTCTTCAGAAGATCCATAGGGTATATGAGACCAAAAATCTTCAGGAAAATTTCCGAGTCATGGAAAAACTGGATGATGTGTGTGTGTGTGTGAGAGAGAGAGAGAGAGAGAGAGAGAGACTATTGCAAGTCAGCAGACGGCATGATCCATTGAACATCATAGTACTACTGGACTGTGTGTGATCCATATGATGACACCCCTGGGATCTTTCAGTCAGGAACCTGATGGAAACAGTATTGCC
>NC_141063.1:9484810-9599810 GCF_041138505.1 Cibotium barometz
GAAGAAAATACGTCTAGTTACCCCCCAAAGCATTGAATTTCACAAAAATAAAATAAAACCGTGAGGTAAATGAAATAATGTACTTTCATTTAAAACCTTAATAAAGGCCCTTCAAGGTTGATAGGTATGTTATAGGGTTGAGATGTTGAATTAACCATATCTTTTCCATTTAGGGTAATTTGAGTTGGGTCACCTAATCTATTAATTTGGGTTGAATTGGCACACCACATTTTTTCACAACCTGCTCTTGGAACCACAAGGAGAAATCACCGAGCCGATATTCTTGAAAGATAGCTCCTTGCACTCGGTGGCCCCCACCACCACCCGTCACAAAGAAAGCAAAGAGAGTGAAAGCAAAAAGCAACAAGATGAGGAAGAAAAGCAGCACCATGTATGCCCACACTAGAAGGGCCTTACGTCTTATGGTACCCACCATCCCCACTATTGAAAGCAAAAATAAGGCTACCCCAATGAATATGATGGGGCCTTCTAGAAATTTAAAGCAATCAATGTGGTGCCGAAATGCTAACCAAAAGCCCACAAAAGTTATGGGCAAAGACAACACCATGGTTAGGAAGTTTGCACCCATTAGAACACGAGTTGAATATTGGGCCGTGTTTGTGGTAAGGGGGGGTGAGTGGCGAGCCATGATTAGTTTGAGCAGAATTCAATTGGCTATGTCACATAAGCAAGGTTTGATTGGTTATAGTACGTTTATTGAGCCTTGGCTACTATAACTGATTAAGGAAGCTTTAAGAGTGATTGAATTGGGTGGGGCAACATTAGCATGCTTTGAGCTCAATTTGCTATGGTGGATAATTAAGCATGGTGTAATTATGTTATTTGAAAAATATATAAATGATCGACATGGGTATAGCAATATAAGCATGCTTTGACAACAATCTATGAATAAATATGTTAGCTTTGGTGTGTTCATTCAACGAGACATATGAATCAATTTATACATGAACAAGCTCCTCCCCATCTCTCCTCTACAAGTCAAGCATTTATATTATGCTTGCTTCTTTACAAAGTTTTTGTATTCCTTTTGTCTTCATGTGAAAATGGCCTTTTGAATGAAAATAATATACATGGATTCTAGTGAGTGCCAACTCTCTCTCTCTCTCTCTCTCTCTCTCTCTCTCTCTCTCTCTCTCTTCATGGATTTCATTTTATTATGAAACATGCGTGCATCTTCCACTTAGAAAGTGAGCCTAGGAAACAATTAAGTTTCATATCCTGTCTTAATGAGGTCATGCTATAACTTCTTAGGCTCATGCACTCCATACCATGACAATGCAAAGCTCTATTTTAATGAGAAGTACAATTTTGGATAAAGCTATTCTTTTAGGATTCAAAGCTATACCCTTTGTTTTATAAAAGATATACGCTTTGTTGTTATAAAAGCACAAAACCCTATACTATAACCTATGAAGCTTGACATATCTATTTCATCTTAGTAAGAGTGTCAATGTTCTTAAGTTAGCATATGCCAAATATACCAAACAAGTTAATGTTCTTAAGTTAGCATATACCAAACAAGTCAATGTTCTTAAGTTAGCATATACCAAACAAAATTTACATGAAGGTCAAAAAGAGAATTATTGTAGTGCAACAAAGTGTTCATGGAAGAGATCCTATAAAAGGAAGCCTATGACAAGAAGTTGTAGAATCTTGGAAAAGAGTGTGATGATAATGTGAGTCAAAAAATAGAATTATTGTAGTGCAACAAAGTGTTCATGAAAGAGATCCTATAAAAGGAAGCCTATAACAAGCAATTGGTAGAAACTTCGAAAAGAGTGTGATGATAATGCGAGTAAAAATTTTGGTCTTATTACAAGAAGGAATGTGCATAAGCATCTTTAGATATTGGTATCCCTCCAAGTGAACATTTGGAAAAAGGTTATGCAAAGGCAAGGGGGGGGGGGGGGAGTTAACGTGTATGGACTAACATAACATTTCATCCCCTCCACCAAAAGCTAAACTTTACATAAAAGAACCATGGAAGGCATTATACTTCATTCTCAAGAATTGCTTAGGGTGGATTGGATCCCTATTTACAAAATACTTTTTTTTTTCCTACTGGAACGTGCGCATGAAGCTTTTCCAATTATCCCACATGCGGCAGTTTCGAAAAAATGTAGAGCCGTTGTTTTATAAGGCTTGTGGCAGTCATGCTACGCCTGGTCTTAATGCTTGAGCATCTTTCGTTTTCATATTAAAAAGAGGTTCTTTCTTCCCTCATCATCACGCTAGTTTTTCTAGATGTCTTCTCAAGGAGAGGTTCTTCTCTCATGATCTGATTGTACAGGTTTCTCTTTTGAGTACACAAATGAATAAGGATTGTAGTTTTTTTCTCATTTCATGGCTATTGTTCTTATTTGTTGATGCTATTGAGTTTCATCCCTTTTCTCTTCATCTATCTCACTCTATTCCCAGTCTACAAGCCAAGCTTAATATGCTTCACAGAGTGTTGTTGATGGGTTTGAGTTATGCGTGTTGAGCACTATGGTCAAAGTAGAGGGAGTTCTCTGTTCTTGCTCGAGTTGTTTCCTTTCTGTGAGGGAGTAGAGGGTGGTATAAAGGCCTATTTCCCTTTGTTGCCTTCACTATATTCAAGGTACTCATACAATTTACTATATTTAAGGTACTCATATAGTTTTCTAAACTTACTATAGCTACACAAACCTAATGAAGCAGCACAATGTGCAAGTGAGCATGCATGTGTGCCCACATGCATGTATGCACATGCTCACATTTGTACATAATTTTCTATATTCAAGGTACTCATACAATTTACTATATTTAAGCTACACTTACTATAGCTACATAGGGTGTGTGTGCTTGCATGTGTCTACACATGAAAATAATGTTTTTTATTTTTTAGGCACACCTACCATACCTACACATAAATGGTTATGTGTGCTTGCTATGATATAGTCAGTAGCACCAAGAAAACTTACTTCGTTGCTAATGTCTTTACATGAAATGGTACTTTCATTCTCCACGGTACCTATAGGCAGAATTCCAAGTATTGTATATAAGTAATAGCCTATTATGGCTTAATGTTGAAATGTAGACATTTTCAAGGTGCAAGAGCAAGGAAAGCTTAGGACATTTGGTTTCCAATCAAGAAAACAGAAAGGAAAAGCAGATGCAATAATAGAGCTAACCTAAAATGCAAAATGAGATAAAGAAGAAGAGAATCTCCAAAACATGCAAAAATTTTAGAGGGAAGATGATTCATTAAATGAGTTCGATTCTCCCCAAATGTTTACGTATGAATATTGTTTTCTGCAAGCCCGAGTCAGAGTAACATTCACACAACATATAGACCAAAGATAACTCTTAAAATTTTATTATAGATGATTCCACAACCTCTATGAAATGTGGTTCGATATAAATAGAGAAGGTTTTGGAAGCTTCGCTCCTCCTTTTGATTTTCCTACCATCTAACTTAAAATAGAAATCCCTTGGTGCATTGCTACACATCAATTGGATCTCTTGTCTAAGAAAGGCCAATGGCCAATGGATTTCTAGATTGACCAGTATTAATAAGTCTTGATCTTGTGATTGGATTACAACATCTATGATAGAAGAGTGAGTTCCATCATGCATGTCTTAATCCAAGCTTTGCCAGATGCCTCTCCACAGTCGCCATATATGTACATGTGATTTCAATATAGTCCATCTGATTTCTATAAGCTTTTCCAGGTGCCTCTCCAGAGTTGTGATGGAAAGGCATCTGGCGACAAAGCTTGGACTTAGATATACGACTGATAGCACATATGTATTTTTTTTGTTCATATAGAATCCATGATTAGCAAAATATATGGATTTAGATATATGACTTCAGGGCCACAATAGTTAAAAATCTAATTAACAATATTGGGCAACGAGAGCCTGATGTGCCATATATGTTTGTGCCCCCTCCACAACGGCCACTACGAATGCCACCCGCCCCATCAGCAATATCCGCAAATGCTAATTGATAGGGAGCGGATCCACCTTGAAGATTTTCCATCCCCTCAACAGAAGCAAGCACATCAAGAGCATGCTCGTGACCCTTCCCAATAGCAAGAGCAAAATTCCCCTCCCCAATAACATTTTGTATCAACCTAGTTAGCTAGAATTCACATGTTTAGAAAAAATCTCTAATGCAATGTGTAAATTCAAAATATTGGGGACAATGTAAGAAGGCCCTGATCTTTATATTAATTGCTTCCGTCATATACAAGATTTTGTCATGATTGACGTTAATATGGCATTTTTGTATCTCCATGTTGTAATGATGAGCTCTACAATATAGTGAGTAGCACGAAGAAAACTTGCCTCATTGCTAATGTCTTACGTTGTATATGGCATTTTTGTATCTCCATGTTGTAATGATGAGCTCTACAATATAGTGAGTAGTACGAAGAAAACTTGCCTCATTGCTAATGTCTTACATGAAATGGTACTTTCATTCTCCACAGTACCTATAGGCACTATTCCAAGTAATGTATATAAGTAATAGCCTTGTTGCCATATATAAAGGCAGTGATGTGTGTGAACACACTTAGGACCGTCGAGACACTTTTTCCCTCTTTAGGAAGTTTTTTCCCACCACACGGCTTGTATATACGCCCATCATTCTAGGGCTAACTTATCTTTTGTACATTGACACAATCTAATACATTGTGTGTTGTGTGCATTCTTGCTTCTTCTTCTCCAAGCTTTGTGTGCTTTCCTGCAACCCTAATTCCAACAATTGGTATCAGAGCAGGCATCGGCTCCCAAGGCTACGCCACTAGCACCCTTCGACTCATGTTCTCCGATTGAGGTGAGCTTTCACGAGCGCTTTTGCAGGTTCTCAGAAATTGCATCTGAGGTCGTTTCGGGCTCCGTTTTTGCATTTCAAGTTCTGCACAGGTGTTTTCGTCATTTTGTGCAGAAATTTTGACAGTGTAATTTTTTGCAAAACAGGCATACGTATTCTATTGTGGACCGTGCTACATAGCACGAGTTGTTTTTTGTTCAGTCTTTGCTTTATTACAGGTAGCTTTTGCATCAGTTTCAGTCAGTGTGGTGGCCATGGCTGATAGCAATGATGTATTTCGCATGTTGTCTGCTGATGACAAATTGGATGAAGACAGCAACTACCCACTTTGGGCATACATGATGCAGCATGTTTTGGTTGCAAAAGGAGTGTGGAACATTGTGCAGGGTATGGATATACGTCCAGGTTCTGTGGATGTAGGATCTGTTGAGGATGTTGCAGGTTCTAGCAGCTCTACTGTTGCTGCTGTTTTACCCACTACTACTGAACAAGCTCGTTTTGGGATGGTAAAGATGCGCAGGCTCATGCCTTGATTGCACTTTCTGTCAAACGTAACATCACCCCACATATTCGTTCAGCTAAAACAGCAAAACAGGCTTGGGATATTCTAGCTGGTTTTTGTATGCATGTCGTAACGAGGCAAAAATCTCTTACCTGCATAAAGAGCTAGAATCGAAGATTATGCAGGAAGATGATGACATGAATGTTTTTCTTGCTGAGATAAAGATCTCAAGGAACAGTTGATTTCTGCAGGTGAGATTATTCCTGATCATTCTCTTGTGCAGACTGTTCTTGATGCTTTACCTGAGTCATATCAGACTTTTGCTTCCACGTGGAGACTTGTTACTGAGGACAGACCTGATGTTGTCAAGTATGATACTTTAGTCAACAAGCTCTTGCAAGAAGCGCAGTAGTCCAGGCAAAACAGGGCTAGGCAGCGTGCAGTTGATCAAGCATTTGTTGCTGCCCAGCAGAGAAGAAGTAGTAAGGCAATCCCTTCCACTGTTTCTTCTCCTATTAGTAGGTCTGAAACTTCTTCTCCTTCCACAGGTAGCAACAATAGGTCTGAGAAGGCTCTTGATAAAGGCAAGAAAAAAATGAGATGCAACTATAGTAAGGCAACTGATCATGTCATTAAAAATTGCCCTAAGCTAAAGGCTAAAGAGGCAAAGATGAAAGAGTCAAATGCAGCCACAATAGCGGATGCTTCTACAAATGCAGATTCTGTAAATGTTGTAAAAGATACAGAATGGGCGTTTAACGTGTATTGCCAATATGACCCATTTGTCTCCATAATGCATGTTTGGCAGTTTCTGTTGACTCTGATGTGTGGTATTTTGACAGTGGTGCTACAAAGCACATTACCTCGCATCGTGATATGTTCACTTGTCTCTTGAGGCTGTCCCTAATGGGAATACTGTCACATGTGCCAATAATGCTTCTTACCCAGTGAAGGGCATTGGTAAAATTATGCTTACTGCTGCTTCAGATGGCAGCGCTTTCACACTTTCAGATGCTTTGTATGTGCCAGGGATAAAGAAGAATCTATTGTCTGTCTCTGCACTTGCTAGAGTTGGACTTGTCAAATTTATTGATGTGACAGATGTACTGTTCATGATTTGACTTCTGGTGATACGATTATTACATCTGGCACCTTGTTTCGTGGGCTGTATAGGCTCAATTCTTATGACAAGTGTGTGGAAGATTCAGCAAATGCAGTTTCTAATGAAAAGCCAGTTTCAGATGCAAAACTATGGCATGCTCGTTTTGGTCATTTGAACTTTGCTAGTTTGCTGCGTTTGCAGAAATTTGATATGGTTGCTTCATTGCCCCCTCTTGAGGCACCATTGAAACATGTTTGTGAAGGCTGTATTTTGGGCAAAATGCAGCGTTCTGCGTTTTCAAAGGATGGTTCTGTGCGGGCCACTCGCAAATTGCAACTTGTACATAGTGATGTATGTGGGCCTATGCAAACTCCGTCATTTGGTAAACACTTGTACTTTGTGACTTTCATTGATGATTACGCAATGCATGCATGGGTATATCCACTGAAGGCAAAGTACGAAGTGTTTTTGTGCTTCAAACAGTTTTTGCTTATGGTTGAAAATGTATCCAATTGTACTGTGGACACCCTTCGTTCTGATCGAGAGGGGGGGGAGTACATGTCTAAAGAGTTTGATGCATTTCTAGCTAGTCGTGGGATAAAACACCAATGTACAGTGCCGTATACCCCTCAACAAAATGGTGTTGCTGAGAGGAAACATAGGTCACTTATGGAGATGGCATGATGTATGGTCAAGAGTCAAGCTTTGCCACATGCGTTTTGGCTTGAGGCTGTCATGTGTACTGCATATGTACTCAACATGTGTCCCACTAAGGCCTTGCAGTCTATTACTCCATACGAAGCTTGGCATGGCAGGAAGCCTTCTATTGGTCACTTGCGTGTCTTTGGTTGCTTGGCCTATGCTTTAGTGCCTGTGCAACAACATAAAAAATTGGATGATAAGGCTGTCAAATACATTTTTGTTGGTTACAGTGCTGAGAGCAAGGGTTACAGATTGTATCATCCGCAGTTGATTAGTCGAGATGTTGTTTTTGTGTGGAAGATGCCGTGCAGCCTTTGTTATCATGTACCAAAGAGACAGGTGTGAGCTCACGGGATGTATTTGATACGTTGTTGCCTCTGTTTACAAGTGGGAATTCAAATGTAAGTCCTAATGAGACGAATATTCAGTCTATGTAGATTTCAAACGACATCATAGATCAGCCTATTTCTGATGCAGATTTAGAGGATGTAATTTATGAGGATAGGGCTGAAAATGAGCAGGCTAGAGGTATGCCTAAATGGCTGGTGCAAACCTTGCGTGATAGTAAAATTGATGCACCTATGTCTAGTCGTACTCGTCCAGGTTTTCAGCATGCCTCTTATGCATCAGATTGTTATGCTTTGGCTGTGTCTAGTATGTGTGAAGAGGAAGAACCTCTTTTATTAGATGAGGCACAAAAATCAGAAAATTGGTTGGCTGCAATGCAAAATGAATATGATGCTATAATGAAGAATGGTACATGGTCTTTATGTGATTTGCCTATTGGTAAAAAGGTCATTGGGGATGTAAGTGGGTTTTTAAGTTGAAACGAAAGCCAGATGGCAATGTTGATCGCTATAAGGCTAGACTTGTTGCAAAGGGTTATGCTCAAGAAAAGGGCATTGATTTTGATGAGACCTTTGCTCCCACTTGTCGTATGACTACCATTCATAGCATTTGTGTATTGGCAGCTTATAATGGTTGGAATGTACATCAGTTGGACATAAAGACTGCGTTCTTGAATGGAGATTTGCATGAGGAGGTGTATGTATCGCAGCCTCGTGGTTTTGTTCAAAGAGGGCAAGAAAACAAAGTGTGCAAATTGAAAAGGGCTTTGTATGAAAAGATACATGCATATTTGACTGCACATGGTTTCCAGAATAGTCCAACAGAAAGCACTTTGTATGTTAAACGTATGGATGATGTACATCTAATCATTGCTCTCTATGTCGATGACATGCTACTCACAGGACCAAATGAGAGTCATATTGCTGATTTTAAGGCTGATTTGAATGCCTCTTTTGAGATGTCAAATTTGGGGATTTTGCATCATTATTTGGGGATACAATTTAAACAGTGTGATGGAGGTATTGCTTTGTGTCAGACAAAGTATATTGAGACATTGTTGCGGAGATTTGGCCTTGAAGACTGCAAGCCTATTGCTACTCCAATGGAGACAAGTTTGAAGTTGAGTCTTCATGATGCTGGAGATCACTTTGATGTCACACTCTATCAGACAGCTGTTGGTTGCCTCATTTATGTATGCATTACGAGGCCGGACATTCAGTTTGCAGTCTCACAGGTGAGCAAGTTTATGAATAGCCCAGGGTCTCAACATTGGAAGGCAGTTAAACGCATCTTTCGCTACTTGAGTAGCACCATACATCTTGGGTTGTTTTATCCCAAGGGGAGATCGTTGCCGCCAGATTTACATGCTTTTTCGGACTCAGATTAGGCAGGTTGCTATGACACAAGAGTGTCCACAAGTGGTTTTTGTTTCATGCTCGGTAGCTCATGCATATCTTGGTTAAGCAAGAAGCAACCTTCTGTGGCCACTTCTAGTTGTGAAGCTAAGTACAGGGCAGCTTTCACAGCTACGGTTGAGTGTGTGTGGCTCAGACGGCTTATGGCTGACTTGGGTGTTGGACAAGAGTCTGCCACCTCTATCTACACTGACAATCAGAGCGCATTGGCAGTTGCGAGAAACCCAATTTTTGATGCTCGCACAAAGCACATTGAGGTGCATTATCACTATGTCAGGGAGAGACTCTCAATAGGAGAGATCAGCTTGGCCTATGTGCCAACACAGGATAACCTCGCCGATCTTTTCACAAAGGCGCTTCCTCGTGAGAAGTTCGAAGCTTTCCGTAAAGCTTTGGGCTTGCTCCCCTTTGTGGACTGATCTACTTCGGGCATGGCACTTCCCTATACATGAGTGCCAGCTCTCGTTCACACCATCACTCCCAGGGGAGATTTCTTGCCATATATATAGGCAGTGATGTGTGTGAACACACTTAGGACCGCCGGGGCACTTTTTCCCTCTTTAGGAGGTTTTTTCCCCCGGCTTGTATATATGCCCATCATTCTAGGGCTAACTTATCTTTTGTACATTGACACAATCTAATACATTATGTGTTGTGTGCATTCTTGCTTCTTCTTCTCCAAGCTTTGTGTGCTTTCCTACAACCCTAATTCCAACAAGCCTATCATGGCTTAATGTTAAAATCTAGACATTTTCAAGGTGGAGGAGCAAGGAAATCCTAGGACGTGGTTTCTAAATGCAAGAAGAGAGCTAACCTAAAATGCAAAAAGAAGAAAGAAGAAGAGATAACCTCCAAAACATCCGAAATTTTTAGGGGGAAGATGATTCATTAAATGAGTCTGATTCTCCCCAATTGTTTCCATATGAATATTGTTTTCTGTAAGCCCTAGTCAGAGTAACATTTACACAACATATAGACCAAAGATAACTCTTGAAATTTTATTATAGATGATTCCACAACCTCTAGGAAATGTGATTCGATATATAAAGAGAGTAGGTTTTGGAAGCTTTACTGCTGCTTTCAATTTTCCTACCATCGAACGTAAAATAGAAATCCCTTGGTGCATCGCTAACACATCAATTGGATCTCTTGTTTAAGAACGGCCAATGGCCAATGGCTTTCTAGATTGACCACTATTTAACCAGTCTCGACCTTATGATTGGATTATGGCATCTATGATGGTGGAAGAGCAAGTTCCATCACGCATATTTTGCTCCAAGCTTTGCTAGACGTCTCTCCATAGTCTCCACATTTCTATAAGCTTTGCCAGACGCCTCTCCACAGTCGCCACAATCAATGATTTCAATAGTACAGGTGATTTCTATCATTTCGATAACAAAAAAATAACCTTTAAAATGTTCAAATCAACCTCAAATTGTGGATGCAAATGATCACCACTATAGACTTGTAGCCATATTTGGTAGTGATGTGTAGTGTGTGAACACACTGGAATTAGCCAAGGCACTTTTTCCCTCTTTAGGAGGTTTTTTCCCCCGTGCTAGTATATACCCATCTTGGGGTATACTTAGCATCTTTGTATAGCACACATTTATTATATAGCTATCATCTCATTTTGTTCTCTCTTGAGATTCTCCACTCTATGTGTGTGTGTGTGTGTCTGTGTGTGCGCGCGTGCGCGTGCGCGTGCGTGTGTGCGTGTGTGCGCGCGTAATTTTTCAACCCTATTTCCAACAAGATTGGCTTCAAATGTCAAAAAGGGTTTTCAAATCATTTACATAGATGACTAAAATGATCTATCTAGGGCTCAAATCATAGATAACGTGTTGTTTATCCCCATTTCTCTTAAATCATGGTAGTAGATCCTAGAAACAACCGATTCAAGCCCATTTATGTCAAACCATAGATGATCGAAAGAAGCAGATGATCCAGAGAAGTAAATGATATGATTTGGTTCTTTCATTAGGACATTTCAGAGGTCATTTGGAGGGCCTTTTATTAGAGGAGAGAGAAAATAGAGCGCACCAATGTGAAAGAAGCAAACATAACGTTGAAAATAGCTTAATTCATTGAAAAATTTCAAAAAATAGTCACGTTCACATTCAATGAGGGTATCTTTTTAAAAAATGATGGAGTACACATTCAAAGCGGGTATCTTTTTCAAATGAGGTAGAGTTACTTTATTAAATATGGCTTACATCATCATTGGATAAGAAAAAACACTTCGAAGCTAACCTTTGTAGACACTTGAGTCTATACATTTCTTCTGATGGTATTTTGATGTAGAATTTGGTGCTTTTGACATCACCATTGCATCTAGGGCGGCCAAAAATCCCCAAAAGAACTTGAATCACTTAAATCGGACACGTGGAGAGGCAGAAACGACCAAAAGAAGGGGAGAAGAGGCTCCTGCCATTTGGCGTGCATGGAGGCCTCCATTTGGCATAGAGGCCTCTATGCGCGCCAAATGGTAGGAGCCTCTTCTCCCCTTATTTTGATCGTTTTTACCTCTCCAGGTGTCCGATTTAAGTGATTCAAAAGTCCTTTTGGAGGTTTTTGGCCACTCTGGACGCAATGGTGAGGTCAAAAGCACCAAATTCTACATCAAACTGCCAGTAAGTGTAGACTATTAGGAGAGTAGCATCAAATTTTTGAAAAAGGTTACATATGATGACGTAAGTGCCTTTTGCAAACCCAAAAAGTTGAGGGCCACTCATATTTCAATACCTTGTCAGATCCATTTTTTTATAACTTGCATAGTTTCTTGTCAAGTACACATTTAATGAGGGTATCTTTTTTTTAATCTAGAGAGAGAAAATACGAGTTTGTGAATTTCTTACAAGACCCTAGAGATGACCTCCAAAATTTCCTATTGGATCGTAGATGATTCATTATTAGGTGATTTGCCTTGATTATTCGATTATAGATGATTCATGTTCAGGAGAACTGACTCGGTTTAGTGATCATAGATATTCTATCATTAGACAATCTCATTTGGCTCTCACTCAATTCTCCAATTGCATACAATCTATCATGTGACAATCCTATTTTACTCTCACTGTCTGATCGTAGATAATCAAGCATTAGACAATTTGATTCAACTCTCCGATCACACAGATAATCCAACAAAAAAAAATCATCCGATTCAACTCTTTGATCATAGACAATCCAGCATCAAATGATTCAATTAAACTCTTTGATCATAGACGATTCAAACATTTCACAAGCCGACAATCCGATTCAACTCTGTGATTGTAGATGATCGAGTATCAACCATCCAACCATTTAGCTCTTTGTTGGTTCGACAATCTAGCTCGATGATTGAGCTCTTTAACAATGATGCAATGTGATCTAGATCTTCAACAATCAGACTTTCCAGCTCTTCAATGATATGATGAGCTAGCTTGCATAATTTGATGATTGGGCTTCTGAATGATCCAACTATCTAAGTTTTGACAGTTTAACTAGTGCAAAAACCTTGAATTTCTAGTGGTGCATGACTATTGGTAAGAGGTGTTGATTGTGGAAAGATGAAATTAGACGAAATAAACTTAACAATTGAATTGTAATGGCAACAAGCATGTATTATAAATGCTTGCTTATTTAAGTGCTCTATCCACATCCTTAATCTTACATATTTCAAATTCAACATAGTGTTATTGCTAGGAGAATGTGTGAGGGCACCCTTGGCACATTAGTGGAGAGAGTGCTTTTGAAATCAACCTTAATAATTTTTGGAAAGGGGATCATACCATCTTGTTCTACTCAACAAGGGCTACCTTTCAAGCTATTAAACGCTCAAATCACAGGTCTGGAAGATGGCCAAGCACTTGCAGTTGGCTTTTCTTCACAATTAACTTTAGTTAACAAGGGTTGAATTTTTTAAATTTATAATCACATATTCTCATTGCACTCATCAAGAGCTTTGCAATGATATGAAGATCATTGCATTCCGACATCATTTGGGTGGGTGGTGAACCAATTCGGAGGCTTCTAAAACAAAGAGATATAAGGGGTGTTGAAAGTTTGATACATGGTGGTAAAAGTGTTCCTCTCATGAATACAAACATGGCAAACTAATGCTTGATCAATTTTGATACCGATTGGTCAACATACACCCATTTTTGTGTTTTTCGACCAAATGATGAGAGGACAGTCCAAGAAGTTGAAGGAGATTGACATGGTAGATCAAGGTGATCTAGTATCAATGACAAATGATGGGGATATGTGTGGGCAAGATAATGTGACCAATATAGCTAATATGGTTGATGGTTCAAGGCATGCTTATGGTGAGCCATTGGCAAATACCAATGCCAATGAGATTGATGATGGTGTAAATGCCAATGCAAGTGCACATGTTGAACCGGTCATTAGCAATGATATGCAAGTAATGATTATGATGATAATGTGCTCTACGATGAATGACTTCAACAATCGACACAAACTAGCCTGATTGAGAGTGTTAACAAGAACCAAGCATCCACGATGGAGACTTTCAAAGATAACTTTTCTACCATAAGAGATGAATTGAAGACTTTCAATGATGATGATGAATTGAAGACTTCCAATGACATGAAAATGGATGATGATGATAGTGCGCTCTATGATGGATAACTTCAACAATTGACAAACTAGCTTGATTAAGTGCATTAACAAGAACTAAGCATCCATGATGGAGAATTTCAAAGAGGAGTTGTCTACCATTAGAGATGAATTGAAGATGAAGGGGAGGACTCCTCACAAGAAGCAAGCATACATTGAAGAGCTACCAATGCAACAAAAGGATACTGAGAGCTGCCAATGCAAAAGGATACTAATGTGGTCAATCTTGGAAAACAATTGAGTCCTTGTCAATGGCAACTAGAAGACCTTATGATTTTAGACATAAGAAATCAAGTAATGGTTAAGCTAGAAAGCTTGAACCACCTTCTCCATTCATGCTACACACACACACACACACATCCATCAATCACACTCTCACTCGAGCTAGCAATCATGCACACTCAACACATTCCAATCACACATACAAGCATACATCCTATAATCAAGAAAGCAAGAAGGTAAGAGTTAAAGAGAAGAAGAAAGCTTTGCACTTGAGAAATGATTGAAATCCCCTATTCAAATTATCAAAAGTTATATATATATACGAATGGGCTTTCACGAATGCCCAACTTAAGTGAGTGCCCATTGCCTATCTCTACCCCTATATATAAGACTTATGATTGCATTTTGATGCATCATTAGGCCCACGACCATACATAATGAGAACCAATCCTAGGCTAGATATGGGGAGTTTGGATATACAAAAAGAGTTAATAACAATTGAGAGTTATTTCTACAACGCTTTGAGAGCTAATCAGAGACTTTTCTTGGTATTTGTATACAATCTATGCAGTTTTCTTTGGTACCAACCAAAATGCAACATGTGTTCAAAGGTGATGACTGCTTTATTATACACGCCACATGGAGGGGATTCTAACTTTGCCCCAAAAGTGATTTTTTTTAAGATTCTAACTTTGCCCCAAAAGTGGATTGCTTAAGATTTAAATGTTAGTTAAACTTAACACCTTAAACAAGTAATAAATATCTCCTTTTTTAACACAAAGGCTAGAGCTAAGAAGGCTACCAATAATTGTGCATGAAGCTTTTTAACACCTTAAATAACTAATAAATACCTCATTTTTTTAAATACAAAGGCAAGAGCTAAGAAGGCTATCGATAATCTTGCATGAAGATTCTTCGCGTGACATCATGGCTACTTCATTCTCTGGAAGTACTCCATACGTTGATGTATTTTACAAAGACGAGGAATGGTGGACCTACTTTTTCCATAGCATACATTAGCAAAGATATTAGATATGTGCATCACTTTACGTTATAAATCTACCATAGATATTAGATAGGTACATCATCTTACCTTATTCGTCTGCCATAATATAATGCATTTCTTGTATTTATGAGATGTCATTATTCTTAGATACTTGAATACACAAGTGGCTATCTTTGATGAAAATCTTACTATTAGGATTCTAAAGTTGGAGATGAGACTAGAGAATTAAGATTATTTAATTACTTCCAACACACAAGGTTGTTATCTTTGATGAGAATGTAATTAGACATTTAGATTTGAATTTTGAGAAAACTAATAATGGTATGGTTATTTAATTACAACACAAGTATTTAGCATTAGTTTTAGATATAGGGAAGTCTAGGAAGTTATTATGGAGATGTGTTCATGCTGTGAGATGGATCTTGTGCATGTGTATTAATCATCTAGGAGAGAGAATTTCTAAGATCACTTTCATGGGATTGGTCTTATACGTGTCAATTCCTTTTAATGGGATAGGCATGAGAGCAATACATAAGCACTTAATCCAACACCACAATCGGTAGTGAAAGATGTTTTTTTTTGGGGAGGGGTTTATGATCTTTTTATAACGTTTTTGTGATTTTCCATGTTTTCTAATTAGAAAATAATAAACTTACTTAAGAAAAGAAAAAAGAACATACAAGATGCATATAAACAATGCAAGTATGAATTTCTTTGCATTTTCTTATTTTTCAACTCTTTGAGAATCCAATCAAATTAGTGATCCAATCTTAACTATTAGCTATGATATGGAATTCTAGTAATCTAAATATCTTGATGATCAAGAGATTGGATCGATGATATGAATAGAGCTACGATCTAAATCATAAACGATCTGGAGATGAGATTGAGGCTCAAGTAATGACCATGGCTTGACTTTGAAATTGTCCAATCCATAAGGGTAACGATCTGATTTTTGGGATGATCTTAGAGTAGGATCGACGATTCGGACTCTTAAGCTAAGATCGGTGATCAAGATTAGATGTTGGTCAGGTCGACGATCCAAATTTAGGATCTACAATCCAATTGTGCCTCAGCCAAGTTAAGAGATAACCTACCTCAATCACACTTGAGAGAGCTTACACTTCATTCATTCACTCCCATGAGACAAAGAAAAGAATAAATTAATCAACATAAAACACACAAAAAAAAAAGCTTAAGGATAGAAGAAAAGCATATTCAAATCACACAAATCCACTCCTAAACTCCTACATAGTACACACAATCACTCAGAATAACTCAAATTCTACTCTTGAATACATCTCCTCAACATTCTACCAAGGACTTGCATCCAAGGGTAAGATAAAAGTGAGAATAATAGAAGATTTTTTAGCACATGATAGTTCTATTTCCTTACCTCATCTAAGACTAATTTACTCCTCAACAGTGGTGCCATTTGTTTATGTCAAGAACCTTCTTCCTCTCTAGCAAGGAACCATAGTGCTAGCGGCTAGACCACTTATCTTAGATCATGGAAGTCCCTATCGAAGAGGTTAAAGAGGTCAAGTGGTGTGTCAATCCCTCTTGTTTAAGATTACAATCCCTCTTATTTGAACCCTTCGTCTACTCTCAATCTACTAAGTAATTCTTCAGGCAATGGTTAAGCTAGAAAGCTTGAACCACCTTCTCCACTCATGCTATATATACATACATGCATATATATCAATCACACTCACTCAAGAAGCTAGCAATCATGTGCACACTCAACACATTCCAATCACACTCTCACTCAAGCTAGCAATCATGCACACTCAACACATTCCAATCACATACAAGCATGCATCTTACAACCAAGAAAGCAAGAAGGTAAGAGGAGTTCAAGAGAAGAAGAAAGCTTTGCACTTGAGAGATTGGATACCCCTATTCACATTATCAAGAATTGTATATATACAAATTGGCTTTGCACAACTACCTAACTTAAGTGTGTGCCCATTGCCCATCTCAACCCATATATACAAGGCTTATGACTTGCTTTTGATACATCATTGGGTCCTTGGCCATAAATAATGTGAATTAATCCTAGCCTAGAGGCAAGGATTTCGACAATACCAAAAGAGTTAATGATAGTTGAGTGTTAACTCTACACCGTTTTCCTATTGATACACTTGAGAGTCCTTGAGCTAAAGAGAAGGTTGCTTGAGAAGTAGATGGAGACATGCTTTTTTGAAGGAATTGGTGCACGACACTAAATCTACCATAGATATTAGATAGGTGCATCATCTTACCTTATTCTTCTACCATAATGTCATGCATTTCTAATATTTATGAGATGTCATTATTCTTAGGGACTTGCATACACAAGTGGCTATCTTTGATGAGGATCTTACTATTAGGATTCTAAAATTGGAGATGAGACTAGAAAATAAAGATTACTTAATTACTTCCAACACACAACGTTTGTTATCCTTGATGAGAATGTAATTAGGCATTTAGATTTGAATTTTGAGAAGACTAATAATGGTATGGCTATTTAATTACAAAACGAGTATTTGGCTTTAGCTTTAGGTATAGTAAAGTCTAGGAAGTAGTTACGGAGATTAATTACAAAACGAGTATTTGGCTTTAGTTTTAGGCATAGTAAAGTCTAGGAAGTAGTTATGGAGATGTGCATGTGCATTAGTTATATCTAGGAGAGAATTTATGAGGTCCCTTACATGGGCTTGGTCTTATAAGGGTCAATTCCTTTTAATGGGATAGGCATGAGAGCAGATTCTTTGTTGGCAACAAAGGGCTCCTAGAAGTCTTTTCACATGTTGACACCAGCCCTTTCTTTATGTTTTGCCAACTTTGATACAAAATAGCTGGAATGCAAGCAAGGGCAACACAAAGAAATCCAATTAAAACCAACTGTTATAGTTAATAAAAGAAGTACGCCATCAACCCCCTGGCATGTCTCAAAGTAAAACAACATCTAAGCTATGCAGGACCAGAGCCTTGTTAGCTCAAGGGAAATAACACAAGAAAATATGAAATGGTCATCTTTACTCCCCTCTAGTGTGCTTTGATCTTGGTTCCCTGTGCAGTGTTTTGAATGGAAGAAAAGAGAATCAATCCCAAAAAAAAAAAATTTGCATTCAATTTGCATCCTCAATGTGTTCCTTGTAACTTTGTCATCAAATTATCAATGCAACCTACCCTTGTTTCAAGCCAGCCTTCATATAAGTGAAATTAATGTTTCTCATTTTATAAATGCTGCTTCTACACCAATCACTCTTCGTGATGATAGTAAAGTTTTGAGAGGCAACTTCTATAATGCCAAGTGATGGTAAAAGTAAGTGTCAAGATTAACCGAGAAGATACCCCTCTCAAAAGTTAAATGTGCCTGGGTAAATAAGTTTGTCTTGTAAATTTCCCACAAGAAGCGACTTACATATTGCCTCTACCCATTCTTTATCAAGAATACTCTATAACAAATTGTTGTGGAGTCCTAGAGGAAGGGGGCCGAGTTTTGAGTTGACCAGATCAGTCCGTCAGAGGTGTCCTCTCGCCCCGTTTCTTTTTCTCTTCTTTGCGGAGGCTATGAGCATGTATTTGACGGCAGAGGAGGTTGGTTTGAGAGGACTCCAGCTCCCAGTCAGGGGGGAGGACCTGCTCGATGCTGAGTTTACTCTGATGACACGGGTTTATTTTTGCATGGCCAGGAGGCCAATCTTCAGCAGGCAGAGCAGTCGCTCTAGGTTTTTAGTGCATTTTCGGGAGCATTGATCAATTGGCGCAAGACAGTGGCCTTTTGGATCGGTAGCGCTCCCACTCCGGCATGGAGCCCAAACCCGGGTTTTAGATGGATTCCTCCTGGCACAGTAGTGCGATATTTGGGATGCCAGATTGGACTTGATTTGTCACCTGAGCAGCAGATTGCCCCGCTTCTTCTGAGCATTCGGAAGAAGCTTTTGTATTGGAGTACAGCTCGGCTATCCTTGGCTGGGAGGGTGGTGGTGGCAAATCAGGTGCTTTTAGTGACCATGTGGTACATTACATCTTGCTGGATCTTCTCGAGCTCTTGTATCAGCCAGGTACAGAGGCTGATCAGGAACTTTCTTTGGTCTGCGCGGGATGGTCAGCCTGCCAGGGCAAAGGTTGCTTGGGAAGTTATTACACTTCCGTTGGCCCAGGGAGACTTGGGCGTTATCGATCCAGTTGATCAGAGCAGAGCCTTATTGGGGAAGCTTATTGTTCGGGGGCTGCTTCCAGGCGCTGAGCCTTGGAAAGAGCTCCTTTTGCAGCGGCTGCAGGCTCGAGCTCCCCCAGCAGGGGGCACTTGGGCACCAGAGATACGTTGGATCTTCATAGAGATGAGGAGGACAGGCCTTAGTAGAGGATGGGAGGACAGATTTGCCTTGAGCATCCTGAGAGCTTGGGAGTTGCTGAGACTGGGACTCTCTCAGAGACCTCCTCCTTGTGATGAGGAGCGGGCCAGACAGCCGCTCATCTGGAGCCTAGCGGTTCGCACAGAGCAAGGTCATATGCTGGGTTCTCGGCCTCGTCTAGCCTGGGGACCATTGGCGGCAGGCCCAGCACGCAGTTTTGGAGACTGGCACGCCTTCTGCAGTCTCCCAGAGGAGATCCAAGTGGAGAGGCTGGGTCACTTCAGAGGGGGGTTGATTATGAGGGATGACATTCAGGAGGCACTCACAAAGGAGTGGTTCACACCTTTCGAGCCCGTGGCCCCACGGTGGATGGGAGCCTTTACTCAGTTGGAGATTCTAATTGCTGTCAGAGCTTGCACTGAGGATGGCAGATGCCTCTACTATGAGATCCAGGATGAGGGCAGACTTCAGAGAGTGGAGGTGGAGTTGCCTTTGGTTGTAGAGTGCATCTTTCAGAGAATACGGGTGGTGGCCGCCGCTTCTCGGAAGTGGCATATTGACCCAGACCCTGCAGATGTGGACTCTGATTGGCGTATATGGGCATATGCAGCGCGCCCCTTGGCCCGGCTCCAGTGGGACCCTGGCGAGTAGGAGTGGCATGATCCTTATGAATGGGAGAAGAATTAGGGTTAGAGTTCATGTGGGAGACATACACACAGAGAGAACAAGGGAGAGAGAGAGAGTTGTGGGGATAAGTCAACTCATGGGAATGAGTGTGTGACTCCCCTATCACACATGTATATTGCACTAGTACACATAGTGCACTTAGTACATTAAAAGTACATAGTGCACTTAGTACATTAAAAGTACTAAGTGTACTATGTACTATAACTTATGGGCTTGTACACACTATAAGGGTGGGCATAATGCCTTTACCCCAACAACCTCCCACTTAAAGGCAAAGTGCCCTTAAGTAAAGGAAAAGAAAAAAATCAGTATGTACATGATAATATACAAGGCCATATCAAGGCTGAAACTGGCCTCATCCACCAATGCCCATCAAGTGTCTACAATGAGCAAACCGCTCCGGAGGCAAACTCTTTGTCAACAGATCAGCCGGGTTGTCATCCGTATGAATCTTAACAAGCTGAATTTGCTTGTTCTCTATCACCTCTTTGATGAAGTGATACTTCACATCCACATGCTTCGTCTTTGCATGAAAGACACGGTTCTTTGCCAACTGGATGGCACTCTGACTGTCACAATGCAACAATGGAATATCCCCTGTATAACCCAAATCAACCACTAACCGAGATAGCCATAATGCCTCCTTGCAAGCCTCTGTGGCTGCAATATACTCGGCCTCTGTAGTAGATAAGGCTGTGCACTTCTACATCCTGGATATCCATGACACAGCACCTCCTGTGAATGTAAACACATAACCGGTAGTAGACTTCCGGTTATCTGGATGATCGGTATAATCCGAATCCGTGTAACCATGCACTAATGCATCCTGTTTGCCAAAACATATGCACATATCCTGTGTGCCCTTCAGGTATCTCATGACACCTTTCACTGCTTCCCAATGCTTCTTGCCAAGGTTGGCCATGTATCTAGAAACCACTCCCACTGCAAATGCAATGTCCGGCCTAGTAGCAACCATGGCATACATGAGACTGCCACAAGCTGAAGCATACGGAATCTTGGCCATATCAGCCCTGTCTCTATCTGACTGTGGGCTGTCCATAGCACTGAGTTTCACATATGGAGGCAAAGGAGTACTAGTCTTCTTCCCCCCCGTCCATATTGAACCTCTGCAAAACTTTGCCAATGTATTCCTTCTGAGACAAATACAACACATGCTGATTTCTGTCCCGAAGTATCTGCATCACCCAAATCCTTCATATCAAAGGTTTGATGCAACCTCTTCTTCAAGGCATCCATCTCTTTACGAGATTTCCCGGCAATCAACATATCATCAACATACAAGATGAGGATCAATAGACTGCCATCCAAAGCTTTCTTGGTGTATAAGTAATGATCTATGTCACTTCTCCTGAAATTCTGGGATTTCATGAATGTATCAAATTTATGATACCATTCTCTTGGTGCCTATTTGAGCCCATAAAGACTCTTTTTCAGCTTGCATACAAGCTTCTCCTTTCCACTTACTGCATAACCCTCTGGCTGTTGCATATATATCTCCTCATGGAGATCACCGTGAAGAAAAGCAGTCTTCACATCCATCTGAATCAAGTCGAGATCACCATGTGCAACCAAAGTTAACACAGCTCTAAGTGTGGTCATTTTGACCACTGGAGAGAAGATCTCATCAAAGTCCACACCATATTCCTGCTTGAAGCCCTTAGCCACTAACCTGGCTTTGTATCTTGGCTTTGCATCTGGTGCAACTTTGAGCCTGTAAACCCATTTGCATGGCAAAACCTTCTTGCCTGCAGGCAAATGCACCAAATTCCATGTTCCATTTTTGTGCAGAGAATCCATCTCTGACTTCATGGCACGCTCCCAAAGAGCCTTGTCTGCCCTCTGTAAAGCCTCCTTATAACATGAGAGCTCCCCACAGTCAGTAAGCATCAAGTAGTCAACCCCTGGAACAAACCTGTCAAGGGCTCTGGAGGGTCTTGTGGACCTCCGTACCCAATGACCATCATTTGCAGGTTGCTGTCCAGCCTGCATATCACCTATTGGTGGCTCTTGTTCCATGCCATAAGGCTGAAAAATCATGCCCGGTATCTCCTCTAACTGTGGTATATCCATAGGGATATCTTCTGCCATCTCTGGCTGTCCATTTGGACCATTTTCAGCACCATTTAAGGGCTGGTTTTGCTGCTGTAATGGCTGATTTACAGCCCTTGGTTGTTGTCCATGATGTCCATCATCATCAAAGATGACTCTGCCAGGCTCCTGTTGCCTTGCAGGCTCCTTATACATGCATGTTTCATCAAAAATGACATCATTGCTGCGTATAATCTTTCTATTCACGGGATCCCAAAGTCTATACCCCATTTCACCTTTGTCACCATATCCTAGGAATATGCATTTGTGAGACTTAGGATCAAGTTTGGTGCGCATTTCCCTGCGTATGTGCACGTACGCAACGCAACCAAACACTCTCAAGTGCTTGTATAACGGAGGCTTCCCTGTCCATACTTCCTCTGGCACTTTCCCACCAAGCCTCGTGTTAGGTGACCTGTTTATAAGGTGAACGGCTGTCATAACAGCTTCAGTCCAAAAACCATGAGGTAATGCAGCATGTGATAACATAGAACGGACCTTCTCCTGAATGGTCCTGTTCATCCTCTCTGCTGTCCCGTTTTGTGGAAGATCATAAGGAGTAGAGAGCTCCCTCTTGATGCCTTTAGCATCACAAAAGTCCTGAAACTCTTTGGACATATACTCTCCACCATGTCAGAACGCAAAGCCTTCAGTGTTTTGCCAGTTTGATTCTCAACATGAGCAACAAACTTCTGAAACACTGAGAATGTATCACTCTTCAAACGAAGAGGATAAACCCACACCTTGCGTGTGGCATCATCAATAAAAGACACAAAATATTTTGCCCCTCCCAAAGAAAGCTGAGGCATCTCACATACATTTGTATGCACAAGCTCTAGCTAAGCATCTTTCTGTCCAAGAGCTTTCTTGTGGGGGCACTGGAGTTGCCTGCCATATATACAATGCTCACAAAACTGAAAACTTGAAACTTTAGAGAAGGCAAGTAACCCAAACGAGACAATTGCTCCATTCCTTTGACACTCATGTGTCCCAACCGGCTATGCCACAGAAATTTCCGGCAGCTTGGTTGCATTTACATTAGCATGGTGACAAACACCTGCATGCATGCGTTTTTTCTATTTCGCTCTCCTTTCCTACGCTTCTTCGAACCTTGCGCCTATCACCACAAAGGGCCAAGGCTCAAGGCCAAGGCCCTAAGGCTCAAGCCTTTGCCCCCAGTGCCCCCCACAAGGCCCCAAGGCCTGTACTCTGCAGGCAGCTTGCTCTCCAATCTCACAGGTGGCTGCCGGGCAGCCCTTTCTTCAAGGCTTCAAGTGCCAAGGCTCAAGCCCAACTTCCAAGCCTCCAAGGGCAAGTGTTCTCGAGGGTAAGTGCTTTCAACTTCAAGTCTCACTATGCCTACAGATCCCTATTGGCAGTATGCAACAAAAGAGGATGGATATGTCGGAGGTGGGGGTTCCCGCAAGTGGAAATGTAATTTTTGTGGATATGAAAAAACAGGTTCAGTGACCCGGGTAAAAGACCATTTGGGGCATGTGCCAGGCAGAGATGTCGCTTTATGTCAAAATGTGCCGCCCGATGTATTGGCATCACTTGAGGGTTGGAGAAAGCAACGCCTTGGTTTGGATGTTGGTGAGCAACATATGGCAGCACATGCAACAGGTGAAGCATCCTCGAGCCAAGTGGCCTCTTCAAAGAGGACTAGAGTTGAGAGCCAGACAGATGTTGACAGTGCACATGTATCTTCGAGTGTGGGTGAGGGCCCTAGTGCAAAGAGGACACCTTTACCTAGTGTGGGAGTGCCTGCAAAGGGTTCATTGCAAAGAGCAAGCATTACAGCAGGCTTGCAAAAGCAAGCCATGAAGGAGGCAACAAGGGAGGTCACGCGCTTGTTTATACGGTGTGCTATCTCTTTCAATGTGGGTTGCACCATACAATGGAAGAAGACCATGCGGGCCGTTAGCCGCATTGGCTGTGAGTGGGAGGGTCCCTCGGCTGAGACAATCCGCACACAAGAATTAAAGAAGGAGAAACTCAACGTAGAAGGCCAGCTTGAGTTTTTGAAAGAAACATGGAAGAAATATGGCTGCACTATCTTATGTGATGGATGGTCAGATGTACGCAAGAGGAATGTGTATAATGTGCTTATCTCCTCTTGCAAAGGCACCATGTTTTACAAGGCCATTGATGCATCGGCTGCGGGTCTCACCGTTACAGGTCTCTTTATTTGGACACACATCAAGAAGGTGATTGAGGAGATTGGCCCACAAAATGTTGTGCAGGTTATTACGGACAATGGAAGCAATTGTGTCTCCATGGGGAGTATGTTGGAGGATGCATTCCCAACAATTGTGTGGACCCCTTGTGCCTCCCATAGTCTTGATTTATTGATTGAGGATTTGGGGAGAATTTTTTGGGTCAGCGAAATCTTTGCCACCACGAGGAGCATTGTCAAATTTGTGACACAAAGACCAAAGGTTTTGAGCATGTACAGGGCTAATAGTACCTTGGAGCTTCTCAAGCCATCCACTACGAGGTTTGCATACATGTTCATAGTGCTTGAGCGGCTTCTTCGTGTGCGGCCAAATCTGATTCGCACTATTAGTTGTGATGCATGGATCCAGTCGGGTAAGAGTATGACCCCAAAGTTTGTGGATTTTAGACGCAAGATCCTCAATGAAGCATGGTGGGAAGAGGCAAAGGCATTAGTGAAGACCTTAAATCTCATCTACACGGTCTTGCGCATCACGGACATGGAGGGGAGTACACTAGGCCTCATTTATGAGTACATGGATAGGATCGGGAAGGCACTAGACAACAATGCCTACCTATCTTTGCCAAATTGCCTTTTTGTTTTGGCTCTTTTCTAAGTTATAACTTTAAAGTCTTTCTTTGGTTCTGTTTGTTACTTGTAACTTGTAGAATCGCGGAGATCAAGCAGATTTGGCAAAACCGTTGGGTTTGGTTTCATAGACCAATCCATGCTGTGGCTCATGTGTTGCATCCTCTATGGCGTAGCGAGATCAGCTTGAGTGTGAGGAGCTAAACGATGACTTCCAAACCTATGTGGAGAAATGGTGTGGTGGCAATTTGCAGATGTTGCGATGCTTAGAGGATGATCTCCTTGCTTTCCGCAACAACACTGGCTACTTCACAAGACCTACTGCAAAACTTCGAGAAACGCAGCTTCAGCCGGTCTCATGGTGGGAGAAATATGGACATGGTGTGCCTACGTTGGTGAGTAAGAAGCCCCTCCGCTTAAGCTTTAACGGCGACACCTTATTTGTATAATGTACTAATCCTAAATCTGCTCTTTGAACAGAGACGTCTTGCCATTCGAGTCCTCTCACAAGATTGCAGATCTGGAACTTGTGAGAGGAATTGGAGCACATGGGCGCTCTACCATACGAAGAGGAGGAACAAGTTGACTACAGCCCAACTTGAGCGTCTTGTTTTCTGCAATTGTAACTTGAAGCTTCTTGAGCGGGCAGCTATGGGTCCTGAGCCAATGCAAGTGAATGTCGACAAGATTGACATTGAGAAGGTGCGGGATATTCCCACAATTCTACAAGAGGACTGAGATCTTTACACTTTGCTTTACGAGGAGGCCACAACACCAGTTCACGACACACGTGGTGGTCGTCGTAGGAGAGGGAGGCCGGCTGCAGCTAGTACTAGTGCTGCTAGAGAGGAGGCTACTGGAGAGGACTCATCTTCTTGCAGTGAGGACACACGCGAGAGCCATGAGGACTCTCAGGAGGATTCAGACTCCTCGGGTGCTTCAGATGAGGCTCAGCAGTGATCACTGATTCACTGATGTTCCATGTTTTTTGTTTAGTTTTTCTTATCCTTAGGGATTATGGACAGCCGGCATGTCGGTTATTTTGTAGTTTTTGAACCTCTGACTCCCAAGTTTGATGATCATTGCTGATATGTATGATGTATTATGATCACAATTTGCAGCTTGCTATGTATGCTTCGGCCTTCAGCCTTTAGTTTTTTATGGTTCACATGAATTTGCCGCGACATCATACATGTCCATTATCTACATTCTGTTAAGTGTTATGATTCTAATGTCCACTTGAGTCTTTGATGAGTCTTGTTTGAGGTCTCTATGCATGTTTTTTGCATCTCTTGACATAAGTTTATTTAATAGGATGTCTCTATGCATGTTTTTTACATGTCTAAAATAAATTCAAAAGAAACTCCGTTTCTTGCCGTTTCCGACCTCGCGGAAACTCGGAAACTCCGTTTCCAACCCGGTCCGAACCGACCGTTTCTGCCGGTCCAGGTTACTATGTGAGGCACTTTGCTGGGCATACAAGTCCTGCAATCTCTGCCACATTCCCCAAGCTGTCTTCTCTTCACGAATGCTGAAAAGTAAAGAGTCTGACACAGACAACATGATAGTAGATCTTGCCAGCTCATCCATATCTTCCCACTCTTCAGCAGTAAGAGAATCGGGCTTTATACCCCTTTCTTTGATAGGCTTGTGCTGCTTCTTCTGGAGCAACACATTATAGCACTGGGTTTGCCAAATATCATAGTTATGTGAGCCTTCAAGCTTCTTGATGTGAAGCAATGAAGAGCTCTCACCTGTGGTTGCCATAGCAATATGCAACCTGTCAATGCCTGACTCCCTGCAAAATGTGCAAACACTGCACCAAAAGCACACAAAGTGCTCACAATTGTTCTCCCAAGCTTTATCTCCCACTGCGGAAGCAAGAATGCAACTTTTCTCCCACTGTATGTGATGAAATCACCAAAATCTGGTTGCTGCAGATTTAGGACAGCACCTTAAATGTGCTCTATTGCCCTTCCAAAGTACTATACAACAGTACCAAGTGCTCACCAATGATGTACCAAACCTGTACCGGCAAGTACAGCAACTGAAATTGAGCCTTTTGCTCCCTCAAATCAATGTGCAGCCATGCCAAAACTTGTACAAAGCTGTACCAAATCTGTACCAGCAGGTACAGTAGCAATAAATGCTCTCCTGGCTGTCCAAATGAGTGAAAATCAGACTTTTACAGTCCCGAACACTGCATACAACAGTCCCGAACAGAAATTGGACAAAAGCCCCTTGACTGCAAGCTGATTTCTGAGGATTCAAGGCATAAAAGTCTTGCTTGCTGCTTTGCCAAGCTTAACAAGCATAAAATCTTGAAAAGCCCCTTGATTTAAGATCAATTGCTGATCATACATGGTACATTGACGCACATGAAGGCATCCAAAGTCTTCACAGTGCTTCCCCCTGGCCACATATACATCCAATACATGAAAGCCCCTTGATTTACAGGCACATTGAGTGCTTGTCAGACATCAACACATTGCCCAAAGCATCAAATACGAGTGCCTGCATGCAAATCAATCCAATCGACACAAAAGCCCCTTGATTTGCACTGCAATTTTACCCGAATGTGCGATTTCTTACATCATGCAGCATGTATGAATGCTTAATTGCACAATTACATCAAAAGCCCCAAATTTTGACATCCAAGTTCCTGCAAATTGATCCTGATTGTGACCAATGTCACCCAATTTTGCCAATTTTGCTCAAAAATTGAGCAATTCGGCACCTGTACCTGCTCAATTGATTGAATTGATAAGAAATTCCCAAAATTGAAGGCAAATACCTCTTAATTTTTGAATTTCTCTGAGATTTGCAGGCTGAATTTTGTTGTTGCAGGAGAGGGGGGGCACGTCTGATGCTGATGCTGTTGCTGCTACAAAAGGGTGCTGCACGTGTTGATGCTGATGCGCCTGCTGCAGTTGTACGGATGGCTGGGCAGCCCTCTGCTGCTGCTGGGCAGCCTACGCTGCTGACTGCCTACACCTAGTTGCTAGGCAGCCCACGTTTCCACCTCGCCTACCTCGCATGCGCTTATCCGCCGACTCAAAGTTGCCGCCTTCGCCTAGTAGCCTGCCGTCGACCAACGACTTGCTGCCTTCGCCTAGTGGCCAGCGTTTACAAAGCCTTACGCCTTGCTACGTGCAAATGGGTACGCCGCTGCACTCCTTCTTCGCTCGCCTGCCTCCCCTTCGCGTTACGGGTGTTTGGTCACGCCCAGCAGCCAGCCGTCTAACGCCCAACGCGTTGCTGCCTGCAACGCTCTCTTGTGGCAAGGCGCTGACGCGTGGCTGTGAAGAGTGCGTAAAGGCGTTGAATGCGCTGGCCTCCTCGCTACCCCAGCTTCTGCATGTTACTACAGTGCTTACGCTCCTTATCGCTACCAGCCATCCTATGCTGTCGAGCGACGGAGCTCTTACGCCTTGTCTGCCTGCGATTGCTGCGAGCGCTGCTGCCTGTCAAGCTTCACTGTTCTATGCTGGCCGAAGGAGGTGTGAAACGAAAGCTACTGCAGCAGAGAGATTCGAAGGCTATGTGAAACGAAATCTACTGCAGCAGAGAGATTCGAAGGCTATGCTCAGCAAGTCTCTGCAGTTCTGTTTGCCTCAGCTCTGATACCAGTTGAATGGGAGAAGAATTAGGGTTAGAGTTCATGTGGGAGATACACACAGAGAGAACAAGGGAGAGAGAGAGAGTTGTGGGGATAAGTCAACTCATGGGAATGAGTGTGTGACTCCCCTATCACACATGTATATTGCACTAGTACACATAGTGCACTTAGCACATTAAAAGTACTAAGTGTACTATGTACTATAACTTATGGGCTTGTACACACTATAAGGGTGGGCATAATGCCTTTACCCCAACACCTTATGCATCCCTTGAGGCCACAGAGATCACCATTTTCCAGTATATTGTTCGGTTGGGTGACATATTTTGACGGCGAGGAGGATGGTCTCTCCAACTGCATCGGGGCACTAGCGGCTTCAGGGACTCTCACCGGAGTTCTTGGAGGACTTTTGGACCAGGCTCTGGGCTAGTCGACAGGCGCGCAAGATCTCGACTTTCCAGTGGCTGGTTGCCCACAGGGGTTCTGCAGTTGGCACCTGGCTTGTCTACAGCGGTCTTCCGGCGGCCTACGTCCGATGCGGCCACCCTATGGAGACACAAAGACATTGCCTATGGGACTGCCCCCAAGCCCAGCAGATTTGGCTGCGGATGCTGTGCATTCTGAGGGGATGTATACGTGGGGTGCCGCTGCTTGGTCGACTTCGTCAGGGCTTGCTAAGGGCTATGAGACGGAGCAGGACAGCCAGGCCATCAGATTCATTAGGGGCCAGCCTCGCCTTGTTCCGTCACCGGACTTCTCGTCCGCCGATTGGACACAGGAGAGGGATCTACGATGGGAGCTCCTCAGCAGCCTCACCATATGATTCACCTGGAGGGCCCGGTGTTTCAGGGCCTTTGAGGGGAGATTGGAGCCACCAGCCGAGACTGTTCGGGGGATCTGGTAGGAGCTCATCCACACCCTGCGAGGACAGTACGACCGCATCCGGGGCGACTCGGATGAGGCGATCTTGCGGCGCCAGGCCTTTCACACCACTTGGCGCAGTGGCCCCTTCTATACCCTACACGTGGGGTCCTGTTTGGCTTTTCCCCCCTCCTATTGTATGATATAGCCTCTCAGTTTCTTTGTACTGATTCTTGTATTTTTCAGCACCTAGGGAGAGTCTCCCTGGCTGCCTTGCTTTGTTCTCTGCTCTGTTTTCTTATGAGCAGAGAGGATCTTTTGTAGCCCTACGGGCGTTTTTATATAACTAATGAAAGGATCTTTTCTCGGAAAAAAAAAAATTGTTGTGGAGTCTTCACATCTGTAGGGAGCTTGATATCCACTCTTTGTAATGTAATGCAAGGTATGGTAACAGTAGAAACTAAGCACCACATGCTCACAGGAGACGAGCCCCTATACATAAATTTTTGCAAGACTAAATAGACCAATCTCTCTCCCCTCTGCATGCTTTAATAACCCAAAAATACAATACAGCAGACAGCAAAATAAATCCAATCCGAAAACCACCTTGAGATGCAAGTTGAGGAGCATAATCTCAACTTGTGTATGACTTGCGGTTCCTTCCTTTCAACATAACCACCCCAATAAAGACCATTAAGAAACAGAGAAGAGTGACACCGGCAAATGTAGGAATGATGATTGCATACTGTTGAGGAAGAAAGTACTTGTGAACAAAGTGATCCTCATCAACGAAAGGCTGCAAAATAAAGTCATCCAATCACTAGTCGCTTCATGCTGCTTATAATCAAACCCAAAAAAATCCAAGACTTAAAAAAAACGTGTAAGGACACCAATATTTCATGCCTCCTGAAGGCCAAAGCTTAGTTCTAGTCGCTTCATGCTTATAATCAACCTTGCAAGATCCAAGACTCAAAAAAAAAAAAAAATCATGTGTAAGGACATTTCATGCCTCCTGTAGGCCAAAGCTTCGTTCTCGGGAAATCTTGATTAGTAAGCCAAAGCTAGGTCATAACCTACACACTCTTAAACTGTAGGCCTAAAGATGTACTGAAGCCAACCTCTAGGTTAAGTCTATTTGGCATTAAACCAGAAGTCAAAACATTGAATACAGTGATCTATACAACATGCAAGTCCACAGGTAATCAAGCCCCCCCCCCCCCCCCCCCCCACACACACACACACACACCCGGGCTCTTCCCTTCACTCTGTTGGATATTTCAGAGCCTAGTAAGTGCCCAGTGGTGTGTGAACACTTTAGGTGTGAACACCCTCTTATTAAGAGAACATGAGATAGGGCCTTGGTGCCTATATAAAGCATTGTACATGGTGGAAGTATTATCATAGTTGTGCTGTGCAACAACTCTCTCTCGTGTATGTGTTATCAAATCTCTCTCTCTCTCTCTCTCTCTCTCTCTCTCTCTCTCTCTCTCTCTCTCTTCCACCCATCCATGTCTATGCACCAAATCAGTATGCCTTGATCTCTCCATCGCTCCTTCCACTCACACCCTCTCATGCCTTGATCTCTCCATCGCTCCTTCCACTCACACCCTCTCATGGCTAGAAACATGTTCACCTACATGGTACCAGAGCATGGGTGAACCCACTATCATGCCTCTGTGTTTTTTGATGCCCCACCTTCACACCTACCTGCGTTTTTTTTCCTTCTTATAACTCAGCATTTTTTTTTTCCCATGAGCATCTCTGCGGTTTCAGCTGCCACTATCATCTCTCCCTTCATTGCTGCGTTTTCTTTTTTGCATAGCTATGCTTCTTACACTAACATCTGCGTTTTTCCCCATACTATTCTAAGTTAAGTTTTTTTTTATGCCACCCTCTATGTTTTATAAGCTGCTTTATAATCTGCTTTGTGTTGCTACCTTCACACTCTGCTTTGCGTTTTTGAGTTGTGTTCTTTCTACAGCCCATGCCACCTACGCTAGAGCCACGCAGTGCTTGACACCCAACGCCTCTTCTCTTCATTGCAACAGCCGTCATCGTACGCATCTCAGCTAAGTACGCCATGCATGGTTTGGCTTCTAAATGTCGTCAGCATGACGTGAGTGCCAACAGACCATGTGCGTTTTTCTGACCAGCCGTCAGTGACTCTTCATTGCACAAAAGCCCCTGCCCACACTCCATGTGTTAGCATTTCGTGTGCATCAACTTGGCTGCCCCTCGGTCGTGCTGAACAGCAGCATCACACACTTGTACCTGCAGCAAGCCTGTCTTCATCATCCTCATCAATCAACTTGCAGATTCACATCAGCTTCAGAAGATTTGAAGATTACCACACATCTGGTAAAATCAAAGCTCTTATTCATCAAGTTTGCAGAAATTTTTTATTTTTGAGTAAATGGAATTTGGAGATTTCACATAAATGTAAATTAGATCATCAAAACAGAGGCATTGCCTTAGCAAATATTTGGGGCTGTCCCCATATATGGAAAAAATCAACAACTTGAAGCTCCCGGAGCCACATTTGGAGCTTAATTATGACAAAGTTGGCCATTGAGAATTTGGAGCTTTTCTCAAGTATTAAGAAAATCATCAAATTCAACACCCTGCACCGACAAATTTTTGGGGCTTTTTCACAAGAATGCCTTTTGCATCAAATTGACCATGCTGATGCTACATCAACAAAAATTTGGAGATTCTTTATTACAGATTCCGAATCCAGCATTAACTGTTACTCTGCCCTGGCCCCTCAGCCTAAAACAATGGCCCAAGTGTCAACCACTTGGCAATGGTGTCGAAAGAAAATCTTCATTGGCATTGCACTAGCGTGGGGAGTTTTCACACTTGATTGTGGCTTGGCAATCCAATCGAGAGTGGTATTTCCAGTTTGGAAGTCTAGATTGCCAGTGGGATGACGACAGCACCTATCCCCAAGAACCCCTTTGATGGGCTAGCTCATAAGTGGCAGCTAAATTCTAGAGAGCATGTCTTTGGAGTCACTGCATAGATCCAAAGGGTCTAGAGAGATATGTTGGAGTCAGTGGTTGGGTTCAATGATTTGACTCCATGGTTGGCACAGAACAGGGTCTTTACCCATGCCAAAGGCACCAAGACTGAGTGCCAATATTCTTGGTGAATTTGCATTAAGGAAGTTTACATGTGTAGGCACCAAAAAGGAGTGCCAAGATTTTTGTTGTTGGTAATGGTTTATATCAGTACCAGGAAACTATATCTGAGAGACAGAGTTTGACTCTTGGATTCAGTTACATTGGTACCCAGTTTTGGCTTTTTATGCCTATGATATGGCTCATTGGATTATGACAACAAGTATTTTGGAAAACATTAGAATGGCTGGCTCTTATGCATCTGTCATGCTTTTCAGTGATTCTGCATTCCAGCCTGACCATTGAATTGTTTGCTAGCTTGTGGAGCCAAGGATTCGAGTTATGACTGAAGCTTTCAAAATTGACGGCACGAGACCTATGGGACTACACTCAAAGTTGCTACTTGGAATTGTAATGGATCTCTACGCCTTGATGTAGGGGCTTTTGAGGATAGTTTCACTGGGAGGGACATCATCTTCTACTGTGAGACGCATCAGGCTCCTGGACAGTCCATGCCACATGTTAGTGGATACCGATGGGAGACAGCTTGTAGACAGGAGACTCGTTCAGAGCATAGAGGACGGGGCTCAGGAGGAGTGGCAGTATTGTTTAGAGAGGAGCTACAGCCACTGACATATAGTCCGCAGAGATGAGCAGGCTAGGTACATGTGGGTTAGACTGAGGGCAGAGATGGGCAGATATCTCTACATTGCTATATGCTATTTTGCTCCTAGTACATCAGTGTATGCATCACCTAGCGGGCAGTCTCCCTTTTCTATTTTGGATGATGACATTTGGGAGTTCTCCAGGGATGGTGACATCCTTCTCCTAGGGGACTTCAATGCCAGGACCGCCCATAACCAGACAGTATTTTATGATACCTCAGAGGAGATGTTGAGGGAGCTTGATGTTATGGATATGGGCCTATCTAGACTCTCACAGGATGAGGAACATACAGTGTATGGGCGGTATTTGATAGACATGGGGACTGCACATGGATTGGCCATCCTGAATGGCCTACAGAGATTCCTGACATCGGGCGGTTTCACTAGCTTTCCACATCGGCATGGTGCTAGTACAATGGACTATGTTATGGCTCAGCCCAGTCTCATTCCCTCTTTTCAGGATTTTATGGTAGGCACTAGGCCGGTTGGAATAGCAGTGGATCATGCTATCTTGTCCTTCACTCTCACATTTCAGTTCAGCACCGCTCCATTGGGACAGGTCTCCACACACACTCGTTATACCTTTACGGACACCATGTACACGGATGAGATATACAGACGCTTATGTGCCGAGGAGCCGGGACGGCCATTAGATGAGCTCACTCAGATATTGATAGAGACGCTTCATGCTGCAGCATCAGAGGCATATCCCCATAGTCAGCCTACACAGAGACGATCTGGGAACATGCCCCAGAACAGTTGGTATGATGAGGAGTGCAGAGAGATGAGGATCAGATTACAGAGAGGTGCTCATGGGTGTTACCACTCACAGACAGTCACGGATTACCTTCCGGCACCTAGTGCGACGGAAGAAGAGGGCTTATCTTGCTCGGTTAGAGAGGGATTTGTATCAGTTATTTATGAGTCAGGACTCAGGAGAGGCATGGAGACTATTCCATGAGCATTCACCATCACCAGCCATTACCTCCACAGAGATTTGGGGTGAGTATGCAGCATCCCTGTACACAGCACCAGGACAGCCGCCCCTGCCAGACCCATCGGAGCCATGCCCAGAGACGTGCTTTCTTTACTGCTGAGATGGTAAGGAAAGCTGTTGACAGGATGAGGATTGGGAAAGCATATGATCATGATGGTTTGGTAGCATAACACTTTATTCATGCCAGAGATATGCTTGTAGAGCTTATTGCTATGATGTTTAACCGAGCCATGTGTGAGGGTTTTCCTGAGACTTGGAATATGTCCACGATTGTGCATATCTTCAAGTCAGGGGATCCCATGCTTCCTGGGAATTATCGTACCATCATGATTGGTCACACATTGGCTAGATTATTACCAGACATATCTATTATCAGCCAGGACTTGACTCAGCTGGACACTAGGAGGACATGGATACAGACGACACACGAGCTTGGTACGAAGATGGCTTTCTATAGAGATCATCTTCTCCAGCTCACGGAGGATGGGTTTGTGATTAGACCCAGCTACATGGATACTCATCTTTTTCATGGGGTACGGTGTGCTATTGGTCAAATGCGCACATCCTCACACCAGCTAGAGATTGAGACTGGCAGATTCAGAGGAGTACCAGCTGAGGCCAGGATTTGTCAGCTGTGCCAGATGGAGCCAGAGACAAAGTTACATTACATATGTCACTGTCCAGTATATTATGAGATACAAGGCCGTTTTCACTGCCTGTTCAAAGAGGGTTTCGGACCACTTTCTAGAGTCATGAGATACCAGGGATCAGAGATGCCTCGGATTATACTTGCTGGAGCTGCGTAGACATAGAGAGGGTCTCTTGAGATGGAGGGGATCAGAGAGGGATAGACACCTACAGAGGCAGATTACAGACTTCTTTCGACCATAGATTGAGCAGTCAGGCCAGCAGGCATTGCAGCTAGCCCCAGAGTATAGCCGCACCCAGAGGTACACTAATTGATCGGGCTATAGAGCTGGGGCAGTCCAGGCGCCCCACGATGAGAGGCCCATCTCGACACCGTCGGAGACTACAACAGAGGATCAGGACCATACTAGCACGGCATGGGAGACGTCCAATCAGAGTACTCACCATGGAGGACATTGAGGATATCCGCCATCGACCGATGAGAGACATCTTTGGATAGTGATGTATATGATGCTTACCTTTGTTGCTGGAGTTTTCCTCCCAGATGTTATCCATTAGGAGCTCCTAGTACCTTCCTTTTCCTCATAGTTGTTTCAGTTTCAGTTAGTTGTTTAGTTGTTTTTAGCTTTTCTTACAGAGACATTGTATCAGATCCACCAATTGTTGTAACCTTTTTGGTCTCATAGGTCATCTTGGCCTTCTGAAGACGTTAATATATTGCTTGATACGACCTCTATCTTTCTCTCTCTGGGTTTTGGCAACCGTGATTTGATGGTATATCTGTCATGGAAACAAGACATTGGTTTTTCAAGAGGAAACAAGCCTATGGTTATGGGATACAGGTCTTTGGTTTATCGGATACAGGTCTTTGGTTTCATGTGAGAAGCATGTCTCTGGATTCATGTGAACAGATTGTAGTTTTCTCGAGGTTACATGCAAGGCGTGGCTACAGGGAAGTACGTATGGTTTGGTACAGCCCTACTGCTGTTTGGGAAAGGGTTTGAGGGATCCATGTGAGCGATGGAGAAGACCTTTTCAAGCAAGGAGGTGTTGTACAGGTGTGCCTTCTCTATGGAATGCTTTGCTGTAGTAACGAGCGTTCTTATTTGGAAGTCCTCGGTGAAAGCTTTGAGGGATCCTATTGGTAGAGGATTCGACAAGTTGTACTTTCTACTCATATTTGATCAAGTTAAGAAATACCGCAAGGGGCGCCACTGCGTTTTGGGGCCAATCAGTGTCCTTGTACTATTTGCAGGAGCATTCTAGCTCCCCTGTTTGTTTTCCTTTTCCCGGTTTCCATGGGTGATGAAGTGTTTTGTGTGCGAGTGTTTGTTCCACCGCCCGTCAGATTTCTGAAGGCCGGTTTCATAAACTCGGCTTAGGTTCGGTCAAGGATATATATGAAACTCTTTTTGATCCAAATTCTAAGTCATTTTGTTGTTTTCATGATCTTTTCAATTCTGAAATTTTGTTAAGATCATGTGCTTGTGAATGTAATTCAATCTCAAGTAGTGAAATTACAACAAATTTTGGATGATATTTTAGAAGAGTTTCGTGATGTATTTCCAAGCGAGTTACTAGATGGTCTGCCACTTGAGAGGGGTGTTGATCATGCGACTAAGCTATTGCTTGATAGTAATCTTGTCTCCTGGCAACTTTATTGGTTTAGCCAAAAGGAGGAAGAAGAGATTCAATAGATTATCTCGATTAAGGTTTTGTTCAGTCTAGTAAGTGTCCATGGCACGCTTCCATTCTCTTTCACTCACAGAAGAAAGATGGTAGCATGCGCTTCTGTATAGATTACAAAGGCTTGAACAAACTCACTATCAAGAACATGTATGCTTTGCTGAGGATGGATGCTTCGTAGATCGTCTTCAAGGTGCTAAGTATTTCACCAAGATTTATCTATAGTCAGGCTTTGTCATCAAATAAGAAACTTGAGGACATGCCTAAGACTGCGTTTCGGATGTGCTATGGCCACTATGAGTTTTTGGTCCTACCTTTTGGGTTGACCAATGCTCCTGCTATTTTTAGCAGATGATGAACGTATTATTTTGTCATATCTAGAAGAGTGGATTGTTGTCTTCTTGGATGACATAGTAATGTACAATAGGTCAATGGAAGAGGACATATACCATCTCAAAGCCGTCTTGAAGATACTCACATGAGAGAAGTTATATGTGAAGGAGCCAAAGCGTGATTTCTTCAAGAAGAAATCTCCATTGATGGTGTGACGACTGATTCAAACAAGGTTAGTAAGGTCCTGGAAGGGCCTATTCCACGGGCGATTAGGACGTGATATTAGTATCTCGAAACAGTCACCACCCTCCTTGGGGATCAAGTGAATGAGCCCCTCCGCGGCATGAGGCCAGTGGCCATGATCTCATTGAAGGTGGCCCAGAAGTTGTCCTCCATGACGGCTTAGTGACGAAGGAAGAGGAAAACCAGGAGTCCATCCACTCTAGGGCATTTCCCATGAGGTAGGGCCTTGAGGGCATCACTCAGCTCCTCTCCTAAGAAGGGGGGAGCTCAAAAATCCTCCATTACGGGGAGACCATCTCTCGTGTGTGTGTGTGTGTGTGTGTGTGTGTGTGTTGCTACTCTCTCACAGCCTCGGTCTAAGGGCTGAGGGGACCTGTTACTTCCCAAGGCTAACCAAGGTTAAGGCCTTCAGGTTAGGGTAAACATAGCCTAGGGGTTAGGCTTCTTAAGTGGGGGTTAGTAGCGTTTATGAGACGCGCTATATTTGGCTTCTAGTTTTATAGGAAGCCTATATAAGTGACTTTATGAGTCAGTTTGAGAGAGAGCTTCTTAGACCTAAAATCGAGGCGTTGAGACTACTCCGTGCTTACATCTTATGGGTGTGTACTGGTGGTATGGGACGCCATGGACTTTGCACGTGGAGCCATGTCTCAGATGCTACTATCCCCTTGTGCTGCCTAAATGGCTTTATGGTTGGGTGGTGAGCTAGATGCCAATGTCTATGTGTGTTTCCTTTTTGTTTATTCTTAATTGCAAGCCTTGGGACTTGACATTGGTATCATAGCTAGACCTGTTGGAATTAAGTTGGAAATACTCCGAAAGGTGTCACCATTTTAGGCATATCCACAATTCATGTGTGTGGATGGGCTTTGGATGCCCAAAAGATCAAGAATGTATACAAGCTTTGGGAATGGGAGGATTATCCAGTATAGAGGACCAAGTGTTCGTAGCATGGTCCATGCACTCGAGACAGTTTCTTGGATACAGAAATGGGCTTTGGAGTCCAAGTGTCAAGTGGAAAGTATGTATGGCGAACTCTTGAGGATTTGGGAGAGATCAAGCAATGAAACAGGTTTCTACATGGTTGGTCCCGCTCAATCCCTGCTAGGAGAGTGGACTAGCTTCAAGAGGCTCCCCCTAGAGACCCAGAACTGATGCCTTGCAAGGATTCGCGGCCGTGATCAGATTACCCTCGTCATCGACTTACCATATACCCCCACCCCCCGATTGGCGGACCCCCATCCAGGAACCTGCCCCCTCAGAGTTTGGCTTGACACTCTCACTCAACTTGGTTTCCCCATGGTAGTCCTCGGTTCTGATGGGGGGCCAACACTTATTTTCTCAGTTGGTCCTTTGGGCCGGCTAACCCTGTCCCCCACAGAGAACTCCAGTGGTGGCTGTCTTCACTGGGTGCGGGTTCTTGGTTTTCATGATCATCAGTGGCACGTTGACCCTCCTCCGCCCAAGGTGGCCCGCAATAGTTCCTAGCGCCTATGGTTCGTTATGATGCCAAGAGAATATTTTCATGTTTCTTTCCACAAGGTTTTCCAAACACTGATCATAAAGCCTCAATTTTTCAATGCCTTTGCAATTCATATCAAACACATGTCTACAATGAATGCGTTTCATAATTCACTAGAGTAACACATGAAAAAAGAACCACTAATTTTAGATGTGAGCAAAGTAAACTAAGGCAATGCAAAGATTGAATACGAGGTAGAAACTTTGAATGGTTTAATGACTTGATAGTCAAGAGTTCAATAAATTGTTGTTTCGCAGGTAACATGTATTTACCTTACAACTCTATTGGTACACACACGCACACCCACGCACACACGCACATGGAGAGTGTCCTTTCTATTGGTACACACACAGACAGAGAGAGAACTAACCAAAATGATGACCCAAAATGTGTAGTAAGCAAAAAGAGAGACACTAAATAGTAGCACTGAAAACCCCACTGTTCTGTCTCCGAGCTCCATCACTTATATAAACCTGACAACCTGTAAAAGAGCATTACATGAAACCAATTGTTGAGATTACCTCCACCACTAAAGCACAGCAAAAGCAGACACACCGAATTCCTTGTTCACACGTTAGTTAGCCATCAAATCCATCGATTGTATCAATAACACTTCCTATACTAAGTTCCATTCAACATTTTTCTAAAAAAGAAGAATCAAACCAATAATTGAATTGGTTTCCATGATTAGGGCTAGGCAGGTTGGTTTTAAAAATTGGTGCAATAGGCCCACTCAAAAGTCACCCACCCTATTAGTCTAAAGTCAAGCCACAGCCTCCAATTTTGAATCCTAGCAATCTTACCCATCAGGAAAAGTGTGCACCATTGACAAACATTAGCAAATTAATGACCGATCAAATTTTCTTGTCCTCATCGTGTTCATATACTATGTATCATTGTCCTCACAAAAAAAGGTAGAGAAGCGATGAAGCTATACATTTCACACCATTGTTTGGTTCATCCTCGTTTTTGCTATAAGTTTTAGATCAAATCATCAAGAAGAAGAATTACATGCAGGTGTACAGAACTAATCCATTTAACGGATAGAACTCATGTATTGGGAAATTGATGCTCGACTGAAGCTATAAAATTAACACCATTGTTTAAATATGTTAGCTCATCTTCGTTTTTGCTATAAATTTTAGATCAAATAATCAAGAAGAAGAATTCCATGCAGGTGGACAGAACTCATCCATGCAATGGATAGAACTCGTACGTTGGAAAATTGATACATCAAGTCAATGCAGGAGCTCCCCGCCATGGTTTGAGTGCCCCCTTTCAACCCGCATCCTGAACCCAGCCTCCACTTGATTTCCCCTCTTCTTTGTGCCGCTCTTCTCCCCTTTCTCACTTATGCCCTTGAAACTGCCACTAGATCTCCCAAACATCTCCTGCATACAAATACACAAGAACAAACACATAGATGATGGTGCCGGCGGCTCACCTCCCAAGCCTGTAGGGTGGTCGGACAGGGTAGTCGGACAACAGACACATCAGGTCGGCCAGCAGGAACAGGTGTGCGCAAGCTGTGGGTTGCATTGGGAGAGGCACACCTGCCATGTGGCATTTGGCGGCATAAAATGATGTTCGTGGGCAATAATAACAGGCCATGTTATGCTAGCCAACCAGCACACTGAGTGCTATATATACGTGCATAGGAATTTAATTATCATCATCTGCATTTCTCAGGGCTAATCTCTCTACAAAGCATTTCTCTTAGAGCGTGGGCTGGCCAAGGAGATCTTCAGCAATGTTGGGTTGTGAGTTGTCGTCTGCAATCTCAACTATCTTTTGTACTATAGATACAATTGTAAAGCTCTCTTCTTTTCGGCTGGCCTTAGGCCCAAGATCCTCCTGTAGTTACTGATTTTTCACCACCTGTAGGCGCCTGCCCATAGGTGCTTAATTATCCTTGCTGGCTGGCTGCTCTCGGAGGAAGGCTGTCTCATACAATAGTTCGCGAGGAGAGGGGGGGGGGGGGGGGGGGGGGGGGCGCGCAAACAAGTGGTCTATAATGCCAAGTGCTGTTGCGCCACAACCCCGAAGGCAATACGACGTTGAGACTCCTGAACGAGTCCACACCTAGAGCAAAGCACCGGCCGACCTGCAACTACCAGCAACGTGCGCAATGCCAAGCTCTTGTGAGCTATCTGCCAAAAAGGAAAAGAGTAACATTCCGGGGCCGAAAGCTGTCCCATAGCCGTTTCCAAAAATCCAGGAGGAAACACGTGGGGATGTCTTGGGTCTGCCAATGTACTCCTGCCGCTACTATACTATCAACCTATGGCATCTGAATCCTATGGCCCAGATGGAGCGTATACTCAAAAATGGGGATGTCGAGGGCATCCTCAAGCGCGTGACATTGCCACTCGCCCAGATCTCATTGTAGTCCCATCAGTCGTCGGCCTTCCCATAGCCATAATCTCCATAATCTCTCTCTGGCCACTTTGGCTAGGGAAGGGTCAACATGCCACCTGTGGTCAATAAAAACCAAATCACCCTCACTCTCTGTAAAGTGTAGTTGCTAAGGTCCTATGCCGAGGGGGGGGGAAGCGGCTCATTCTAGCTTGTGGCCCAATAGAAAAGGTCACAAGGGTGCCTCCATCTACATCATGGACCACAATCGGAAAGTCATCCCCTAGCCCAACACCCCTCTAACCTGGGATTAACCCACCCTACCTTATGTGCCTAGTGTGGACATAACATACTCCCCCCCTTAAGGACCATTGATGTTCTCAACAATGAACTCGAGAAATTGGGCCTTCAAATTTTTAATGGATTCCCACACAGCTTCTGTGACTCGCGGCGGGTGCCCGGGGTACTAGGGCCTTTGACACACTTGTTGATACCATCAATGCATATTAAAACATTTAAACATAAAAGCTGGACAAAAACATCCACAAATGCTGAAAATGGATCTTGCACATGTGAAACCACATAGAGGCCGGAATGGGCCGACCCCCCCCTTGGAGTATTTTATTACCCAAGGAGAATAATATCATGTACAAGCTTTGAGGGCCTTACTCTCCCCACGGGAGATGCCAGATTATCCATATACAAATGCCATAACACAGCCCAACACGAGGCAACTAAGCCGGAACATAGGCTGTAGAAATGCCGAGCAACAATATAATCCATATACCTCCGTGTGGGTACTGATTCTTTCCCAAAAACCACGGGTCTTCATGCAATAGAGCGGGTACAGCAAGTACAACTCTCCATTCAGCCGGTACAACAAGTACAATGGCTGGTACAGCCGATACAGTGGCTGGTACAGCAAGTACAACAAGTACAAATGCTAGTACAGCATGTACAATGACTAGTACAGCAAGTACAAAAGCTGGTACAGCCGGTACAATGGGTGGTAGCCAATACAATGGCTGGTACAACATGTACAAAGGTTGGTACAACAAGTACAATGGCTAGAAATCATAATAAATGATTAAATACCCTTGCCTTCAGTATTTCTTCGCGATGGAAGCCTCCAAAACAGTCCCCAACAGCCGGTATTCTTCATGGGCAGTCTTCAAGTGAGAGAGAAAGAGAGTAGCCATCATTAGGGCAGCCTGTAACGGTGGTAGAGGCTAGTAGGGAGCCTTTATTAATGAAGAGAGAGGGCTCCAATTTATAGATTTGGGCCTCCCATGAGCTAAAATGGCAAGAGAAGGCTACAATGACAAGTGGAGAGCCACACAATAGCTGAAGTGATAAGTGTGAGGCCACTTGTCTCACTTTGATCCATTTTCTAACAAGTGTCAGGCCACTTGTCTCACATTGGTCCACTTTCTTGCCACATGTCCCAATCTAAAAGATGGGTCCTTCCATAATCTTTACCTCTAAAAATATCCCAACTAGTAGACATTCTGTCATAGGCACTTTGCCAACTCTTGGTATCTGCTCAATTCCAGATGTAATGACGCGAACAGAATTTCCATCGGAGTCGGGCCAAAAATAGCAACTCTCCTAAATTTTAGGAGTGTGGTCCTTTGTATTCTAGGATAATCCCCAAAGCTTGTACTTTCCAAATATTTAGACATCCTAGAGTCCACCAGACCCCTTTCATACTGGGAAATGTCCAGGCTCGTGATAGCTTCTCTCTCAGATCTTCCCCTCATAATAAGCACTTCGTCTTGAATGTTTAGAATGCTGATTAAGAACCATTTTTGGTTCCTTAGGAATATATTCAGTTGCTCTTCTCGAATTAGATCTTGTAAAAAAGGAACCATCTCATCTAAGCCACCTAGCTTCTCTTTCAATCTAGAGGCATGAAATACTGGATGAAATGTAACACCTTGGGGAAGTTCTAAGCGATAAGCAACGTCCCTAATCTTCTTTGTGATCCTGAACGGTCCACAAAACCTAGAAGATAGCTTCTAATGCTTGCCTATATGTAGCTTCTAATGCTTGCCTATATGCATAGTCTTGGAATCTTTCGGAATTCTCAGATACACCCACATGCCAACATCAAACACTCTAGATCTATGTTGGTTAGCATAGGTTTGAGCTCGGTCTTGAGCCGTTCTTCCGCTTTCCCTTGCAAGTTTAAGCATCTCCTGCATATCTTGCAAAAAATCACAAGCTTGCTAATTTTGGATTTTACCTAATCCAAGAGCAATCGGTGCTCTAGGTTGAAATCCGTACATAAGCATGAATGGGCTAAATCCTGTAGCCAAATGCTTATTGCTATTGTACGCAAATTCTAAGTGTGAGATACACCTTTCCCACTCGGTTTGTCTTTTGGAGACATAAGCCCTTAGCATATCTTCCAAAGTCTAATTAGTTCTTTCAATTTGACCATCTGATTTTGGTTGATCCGAGGAAGACATACTTAACTTAGTTTCCAATCTAGCAAATATATCTTGCCAGAACCTTGCATTGAATTTTCCATCCTAATCACTGAATATTTCTTCACGCAATCCATAAAGCCTGTATAAGTGATCTACAAATAAAGTAGCCAGCTCATGACTCTTAATCTTTGACCATGTGGGAATAAACTTAACCATCTTGGTTATTCTATCCGCTACTACCCAAATAGAATCATGTCCTCCATTCGTTCTAGGTAGTCCCACAAAAAAATCGATGGAGATACTCTGTCATTTGAATTCTTGTATCTCAAGTGAATGAAGTAAGTGTTACAACCCCATGGATCTCCTAAACGCAAAACCTAAGAAAGGTGCAGGCTAGCTCACCTCCCAACCATGGGTAGCCCCAAGTCAGGGGCTAAGGTCTAACTCCCAGAGATCCATGCCATACCTTCGACATGCCGACCTATGCTCTGCCACACGTCTTGGTCGAACTCTAACCAATAGTGAGGTTATGACAACGAAACCCATGTTTCACTTACTTATATAATGCCCACTACTGCTATAAATAACTAAACTGTTATAAAAAGCCAATACACGTGGATTTATTAATAATAACCTTACCCGCCCGTATTAGCATGCTTCCTCCTAATCCCAAGGCACCCCTAACCTTGCCGAATTATGCCACTAATCCCAAAGTTTAGCACTAGGTACGTAACATACTTCCCCTCCTCAAACGTTTCAACCCTTGGAAACAAAATCCATCTAAGAAAGAAAATTGGGAAACCTATGCTCTAAACTAGCAATTGTCTCCCAAGCCGAAGACATTCCCAGTCTTGGAAATAAACAAGGGAAACTCAAACTACACCTAGCAATTGACTCCACAATCTGGTTCACACTGTCTACTCTTTCCACTCATAATTCAATCATAGGAATTAGGTAAAATTGCAGCCCTTGTTCCTACAACTATCTCAATGGAACTAAAAACACACCAACTCCAACGAGAATCATGAGAAAGAGAACAATCCCTCAATCCAACTCCCGAGGAATCGGATATTCTTACATCACACAAACAATTGTCATAGCCAATCAAATTACCTATCCTATCACGTTTGGGTGCTTCCTCGTGCCTAGGGGATATAAAAACACCTTTCCTATCAGATATCTGAACACTCTCATCATAAATGACCTCTAAAAGTGTTCCTATCAAGATCGTGTCCAAGCCAGAACACCCATGGTATACCTCTCAAACTGTACCACATCCTCTGCCAAATGCACAACAATGGAATCGGTTGTACAACAGGTCAATTCTTTCTAGGACTACACCTAGAACTACATCTTCATGTTCTAATTCTCAAGGGAAACTTCGGTTGACACCCATACCAAACATAACCTATTCAGTATTACCATAGGCAGATCCTCACCAATCAAAAGATCTCTCGGTGTTGAACATGTGCAATGTTCCACAAGAACTGATGGATCCTCTTTGCTACCTAACAGACTGAGAACAATCATCATGAGTAGGAACCTATCTCATTCAAACTCTAACTGCCTGAAGTATCCAAAACCTTCAAGTCCCAACTCAGCCTACTGTGTCAAGGTAATCACGATGCAAGTGCAATGTGGGTTTGTATTAATAAAGCAATCTTATCATGCGCTTAATGTCAAATAGGTAAAGTCTAAGGACTTAGTGTACATAGTTGCTTTGACATTGGCTACACTTTTTGAAATGCTACTTAATTGTTTTTGCATGGCCAGGAGGCCAATCTTCAGCGGGCAGAGCAGTCGCTCTAGGTTTTTAGTGTAGCTTCGGGAGCATTGATCAATTGGCGCAAGACAGTGGCCTTTTGGATCAGTAGCGCTCCCACTCCGGCATGGAGCCCAGACCCGGGTTTTAGATGGATTCCTCCTGGCACAGCAGTGCGGTATTTGGGATGCCAGATTAAACTAGATTTGTCACCTGAGCAGCAGATTGCCCCGCTTCTTCTGAGCATTCGAAAGAAGCTTTTGTATCGGAGTACAGCTCGGCTATCCTTGGCTGGGAGGGTGGTGGTGGCAAATCAGGTGCTTTTAGCGACCATGTGGTACATCACGTCTTGCTGGATCTTCTCGAGCTCTTGCATCAGCCAGGTACAAAGGCTGATAAGGAACTTTCTTTGGTCTGGGCGGGATGGTCAGGCAGCCCGGGCTAAGGTTGCTTGGGCAGTTATTACACTTTCATTGGCCCAGGGAGGCTTGGGCATTATAGATCCAGTTGATCAGAGTAGAGCCCTATTGGGGAAGCTTATTGTTCGGGGGCTGCTTCCAGGCGCTGAGCCTTGGAAAGAGCTTCTTTTTCAGCGGCTGCAGGCTCGGGCTCCCCCAGCAGGGGGCACTTGGGCACCAGAGATACGATGGATCTTCATAGAGATGAGGAGGACAGGCCTCAGTAGAGGATGGGAGGACAGATTTGCCTTGAGCATCCTGAGAGCTTGGGAGTTGCTGAGACCGAGACTCTCTCTGTCACGATTATGACTTAGTTCATTATACACAGTCTCCTCATGGTTACAGATATTGAAGTGACATGATTACAGAGAACCCCTACACTCAGAAGGTCACGACTATTCGCTCTAGAGACATGCCTCTTCATCAAGAGCCACACTCCTTCGATGACTGGTCACACCCCTTCGCTCTAGGGTTGCAACTCTTCACCCAATGGTTGCAGCTATTCGTCCAAAGGATGTGTCTCTTCGCCTAGAGTCATGACTATTGGTCATGGGATGTGTCTTTTCATTCATGTCTCTTAGACTCCTATATAAGGAGCCTGTTGTATCACAATTTCAATCAATCAATCAAACATCTGTGTTCAAGTCTACTTTCAGTTTCAGTCTTAAATACACAGATAGTGGATGAAATACTAAGTAATAACAGTAATCCTCACAGTGGTATCAGAGCAAAATTTTTTCCCGGGCCTACGGTTGTGAGCCTCTCACCCTCTCCGCTCTACTCCCCTACCCGGCGTTGTATGGAAGCAGAAGAAAGATGGAACCTACATCTACGAGCATGAGGTAACCTAAACCTGCTTTCTCAATTCATACACAGAAGACAGATGCACAGATGTGTGTGTGGCGTACCTGGTAAGTGTGCAGAGATTGCCTGCTGGTAGCCCTTCGTGTGCCTCTTCATCGGGTTGTGCCCTTTGGTGCATGGGTTCGCATCCCTTCACACGAATGGTCGTCAAATCAGCCGGCAGGTACCCCTTCACCTTGGCGGCACTCCTTCCCCAAGCGATGGCACCTCTTCGCTATTGGCCGCTTGTGCAATAAGCGCCGATTCAGCCAGCGCAGCCCTTCGTGGGTTTACTAAAACGACCTGCCGATTCAGCCATCGCAGCCCTTCGTGGGTTTAATAAAACGACCAGCCGGCCAGCCCATTAATCACTTTGGGCGGCCCTTTTTTTTTTATTAACCCACGTACCCTTTTGAAACATCAAGTCAAAAAAAAAAAAAAGAGCGACTATGGGGCCAGCGCAACGAATTCGTCCGCCGGCCAGCCCATTCGCTTCACTCGCACGCCGTTCGAGGGAAGGTGCGCTCCTCTCCCACGCTGCCACGCCAAGGACTTCGCTCCACTCTGGCACACATTCCCATTCTCAACAAGGCGTCCAATGGAACCCAACAGCAATCAGCCCGCGCCTTACATCTCGTACATAGACGAGGTCCCGGAAGCCATATTGCCCGAAAATCCTCGCGAGACACCCACACCGGAGCCCGCCCCATTACCCGAACCTGTTGCAGAACCTGTTCCGGCTCCAATTCATGTACCAGGTCCCCTGGCCTTTTTATTATACGTCAAGTCACCGCCACGCCACTCAGTTCCAGGCGTGGGTGATCCGGCATATTTACTTGACGTGTCCAGCACACCATCTTGCTCATTACGAGTTTATTTTGGGACGGTACCCACATCTTGCATATTTCCTGGACGAGTGCCGTGTGGATGCAGTAAACCGGATCATCTCGCTTCAGCCCTTGGTTCGAGTATACAGCGAGCTCATTGTGCCAGATTACACTCCATTAACCCCTGCAGAGACACCTCCTCTCGACGAGGTGGAAGACTTCGAGCCTTCGGAGTTAGGCTCCGATTTCTTAGCAGAATTGGGAGACGATTCACTGTCACTCTCTCCTCCAGCAGTACCACATATTTCACCAGCTTCTCCGCGCTACTCCCTCTAGCAGACCCAACATGCCATCTATCTCAGAGGAGGACGGCCAGCAACAAGACGAGCAAATGCAGGCCATTAGATTATTACGCGAGCAGATGGAGACACTTCAGCAGACTTTTTCGACAAGTCTCTCTACCATCAGCAGACGACTCGACCAGTTGCAACGGACCCATCCAGCGCGCACACCAGCCAGTGATCCACAACCATCTTCTTCAGAGACTTCGGTAGCAGAAAATGAAGATGAACCAGATCCAACTGCTGAGGTAAACAATGCAGAACTCCAACTTCTTTATAAAATATTTAATGCTGCACAAAAAAAGAAACTCGATGTCAAACTGCCTGCCCCTTATAATGGTCGCCGCAACAAGCGCGTGCTTGACCAATGGATATTCAAAATGGAGGTATATTTGACCAATACCGATTTGGTCGAAAGCAAGAAGGTGGCTTTAGCCAGTTCACTACTCAAGGATACAGCACTTCTATGGTGGGAACGACGTGTTGCAGATGGTAAGCACACTCCTACTTGGGATAAATTCCGACGCGCCCTCCGCAAGGCCTTTGAACCTGCCAGTGCGGACTACCATGCCCCGTCTTCTCTCCGCTGCCTGAGGCAAACAGGATCCTCAGCCGCATATATCACAGAGTTCCAACGTTTAACTCTGGAAATTGAGAGCCTCAGCCCCGCTGACAAGCTACACAGCTTCATCGATGGGCTTGAACCCAACTTACAGGAAGATGTGCAGAAGTTTAACCCTCTCACCATAGATGCTGCCATTGCCTATGTAAAGCGCCTTGGAGATCTACGACGACAACCCAGGACATCCTTCTTTGGCAATCGGTCCTCAAACAGTGCTCGTTTCTCCCAGCCCAATCGCAGAGGAAATTTATCTCAACCTGAGTCTCAATATTCCCAATCCTCTGGTCAGCAATCTACTCGGCAACAGCCCTTTCGGCCTAGATTTTCAGGTCAGGCAGCAGCCTCCCAAACAAGATCCTCTTCCAACAACAACAATCGGAATCGAGGACGCAACTGGCAAGGTCGCCGACCCAACAATCACCGCGATACCTCAGCAGGTCAGCAAGCCTCTACATCGGCACCTTCAACCTCTCAAGCCAACCCTTCAGGTCTTTGCACAATTTGCAATGGACCACACAGGTGGTATGAGTGCCCAAAGCGTAATTCTCGCCAGAATTCCAACATGGAATGTTTCCCAGAAGGTGAACATGGACATCATCATCCTTCTGCACCAGAAAAAGGCAAGCAGGTGGTTCATGCAGTGCGAGTTTCTAAAGTTGTCAGTGCTTTAATGCTAAATGCCCACAACCATACTTCAGTGCCTGTTAACCTTTCCAATCAAGTTTTGAGCTTATTGGGATTTATTGGCCAGCATCCTATCAATGTTCTTGTTGATAGTGGATGCTCAACTAATTTTGTGGGAACTACTCTCGTCAGCAAGTTACGATTACCTACTCAGCAGAGTGCGAAAGTTTTCCAAGTGGAACTTGCAGATGGTTCTTTCTTGCATTGCAGTAAACGGATTCAGCAGTTGCATTTTCAGATTCAGGACTATCAGGATCAGCTGAATTTCTGACAAGCTGCCAACGACATTGCCTCCTCGACGTTCTGTAGATCATATGATTGATCTAATTCCTGGACAACCACCGCCAGTTCGAGCTCCTTATCGAGTTTCTTATTCAGAATCTCAAGAAATTCAGAGACAATTGGCAGAGTTGTTGGATAAAGGTCATATACGTCCAAGCAAAAGTCCTTTTGGTACTCCAGTTTTATTGGTCAAGAAGAAGGATGGATCTATGCGACTTTGCATTGATTATCGTGCCCTTAATAAGCAGACAATCAAGAATAAGTTTCCCTTGCCTCGCATCGATGAGCTCTTTGATCAGTTGCTTGGTGCGAAGGTATTTTCGAAGATTGATCTGAAGTCAGGCTATCATCAAATCAGGATTCGAATTGGAGATGAGTATAAGACAGCTTTCATAACAAAGTATGGACATTATGAATTTTTGGTCATTCCTTTTGGGTTAACCAATGCCCCAGCTACTTTCATGACTTTGATGAATGACATCTTTGGTCCTTACTTGGATAAGTTTGTCATCGTTTATCTGGATGACATTTTGGTCTTCAGTAAGACTCTAGCAGATCACATGCAGCATTTGCAGATTGTCTTCGACGTACTCCGTACGAATGTCTTGTACATCAACAAGAAGAAGAGTCAGTTTTTCAAAGATCATGTGGAATATCTTGGACACATCATCTCTGGACATGGTATTGCAGTTGATCCTAAGAAGATAAAGGTCATTGTTGATTGGCCTTTACCACTTACAATTTCAGATGTGCGATCTTTCTTGGGATTAGCAAACTTTTACCACACCAAGGTTCACAAGTTCTCAGATATTGCTGCTCCTTTGACGGCCCTTACAAAGTTAGAAAAATTGCAATGGTCACTAGAAGCTGAAAAGTCCTTTAATGATCTTAAGCATGCGTTGACAACTACGCCTGTTTTGGCTATTGCGGATCCAACTCAACCATTTGACGTCATGACCGATGCTTCAGATAGAGCATCTGGAGGCGTTCTTATGCAGAATGATCGTGTTATTGCTTTTGATAGTCATAAATTTTCGGCTATTCAAATGCGATATCCCGTTTATGACAAGGAATTTTTGGCAATTGTTCATGCTTATAGAACGTGGAAGCATTATCTTCTTGGTGCAGATTCAGTGGTTAAGACAGATCATCAGTCTTTGACCTACATCTTTACTCAACCAGTGATGAATCCTCGTCAAGGACAATCGGTTGAATTTTTGGCGAATTTTCACATGGCGATACTCTATGTTCCTGGATTACAGAATGTGGTAGCAGATGCTTTGAGCCGCATGCCTCGAGCTACAAACTTTGCTATCTCAAATGTGCAGATGGAGATTCCTGCATGTTTTAAGCATGAGTATTTGACAGATAGAGACTTTGGAGATGTCTTTCGAGCTCTCAAATCTCTTCATCCTACTGTTGCAGAAATGAATATGTTTGCCGCATATACAATTGCAGATGATTTACTTTATTACTTAGATCGCATTTGTGTTCCTCACAATGCATCTTTGCGGAAACTCCTTATTCAAGAGCATCATGAAGTACCCTTTGCAGCTCATCCTGGAATTAACAAGACATATCGTCTGTTATCAGCAACATACTTTTGGCCTCAGATGCAACAGGATGTTATTAAGTTTGTTAAAGCTTGTCACTCTTGTCAAATTATGAAAGCTTCACGACAACTTCCTCAAGGATTGCTTCAGCCTTTGCCAGTTCCTCGGGAAAGATGGGAAAGCATAAGCATGGATTTCATCCCTACTTTGCCGCGTTCACAGAAAGGCAATGCTCAAATTTTAGTAGTGGTTGATCGGTTTTCCAAAATGGCACATTTTATTCCTTGCAAGAAGACAGTTTCTGCTCCAGATCTTGCAGCGTTGTTCGTACAACATATTTTCAGAATTCATGGATTGCCAAGATCTATTGTTTCTGACAGAGATCCGAAATTTACTGGACATTTTTGGACTTCCCTATTCAAATCTCTTGGTACGAATCTCTTGTTCAGTTCTGCCTATCATCCTCAGACAGATGGACAGACAGAACGGGTAAATCAAATTTTGGAAGAAATGCTTAGACATTATATTCAGACAAGATTAGCTTCTTGGAAAGAATATTTGCCTCTTGTGGAGTTTGCTTACAATAATTCTCCGCATTCAGTCACTGGAATGACTCCTTTTCAAGCAGCATATGGTCACACTCCGCTTGTGCCTACAAACTTTGTTCTTCAACACAAGGTGGCATTAGCACATCAGTTGATTCAAGAAATGCAAGATATTCTTGTGCAAGTTCAAGACAGACTGGTTCATGTTCAGCAAAAGTATCAGAAGTATGCGAATAAACACAGAAGGCATACTGAGTTTCAAGAAGGTGACTTGGTTTTGCTTTATGTTGCACCGCATCGATATAAGACAGTAAAGTCAGTCTTTCCGAAGTTGCGACCGCGTTTCTATGGTCCATTTAAAGTTACAAAGAAGATTTCAGTTGTCAGTTATAAGTTGGATCTTCCACCATCTTGGGGAAAAATTCATCCGACATTTCACATCTCTTGGCTCAAGAAATATATACAAGGAGATTCATCTATTCTGGAGTTATCTTCTTATGTTCCTGAGATTGAAGATGATCACATTATTCTTGTTCCTGAGAAGATTCTTGACGTTCGTCAGAAAGAAACAAGACGGAAGATTACTACAGAATTTCTTGTTAAGTGGATGGACTTGGATGAGTCAGATTCTACTTGGCAGACAGATGAAGAAATGCAACAATATCCTCAACTCCTCCAAGAATTCTTTGGCAGACAACCGACTCTCATTTAATCACAAGGGTTTTATTTTAAATGGGAGGGAATGTCACGATTATGACTTAGTTCATTATACACACTCTCCTCATGGTTACACATATTGAAGTGACATGATTACAGAGGACCCCTACACTCAGAAGGTCACGACTATTCGCTCTAGAGACATGCCTCTTCATCAAGAGCCACACTCCTTCGACGACTGGTCACACCCCTTCGCTCTAGGGTTGCAACTCTTCACCCAATGGTTGCAGCTATTCGTCCAAAGGATGTGTCTCTTCGCCTAGAGTCATGACTATTGGTCATGGGATGTGTCTTTTCATTCATGTCTCTTAGACTTCTATATAAGGAGCCTGTTGTATCACAATTTCAATCAATCAATCAAACATCTGTGTTCAAGTCTACTTTCAGTTTCAGTCTTAAATACAAAGATAGTGGATGAAATACTAAGTAATAACAGTAATCCTCACACTCTCAGAGACCTCCTTCTTGCGATGAGGAGCGGGCCAGACAGCCGCTCATCTGGAGCCCAGCGGTTCGCACAGAGCAGGGTCATATGCTGGGTTCTCGGCCTCGTCTAGCCTGGGGACCATTGGCGGCAGGCCCAGCATGTAGTTTTGGAGACTGGCAGGCCTTCTGCAGTCTCCCAGAGGAGATCCAGGTGGAGAGGCTGAGTCACTTCAGAGGGGGGCTGATTATGAGGGATGACATTCAGGAGGCACTCACAGAGGAGTGGTTCACGCCTCTCGAGCCAGTGGCCCCACGGTGGATGGGAGCCTTTACACAGTTGGAGATCCTGATTGCTGTCAGAGCTTGCGCTGAGGATGGCAGATGCCTCTACTATGAGATCCAGGATGAGGGCAGACTTCAGAGAGTGGAGGTGGAGTCGCCTTTGGCTGCAGAGTGCATCTTTCAGAGGATACGAGTAGTGGCCGCCGCTTCTCGGAAGTGGCATATTGACCCAGACCTTGCACATGTGGACTCTGATTGGCGCATATAGGCATATGCAGCGCGCCCCTATGAATCATTTAATATTTATCTTGCTCACCAATCACCATGCCCACACTTGTGTTGTTCCACTTTCACAGGGTCATGATTGGGGAGGAGATCCAGACACGAGGAGATCTACTTCAAGCCCAGAAGCAGTTTTATGGAGCAGTAAGAGGCAGTCATCTTTTGCCTTGTCATCGACAAAGGCAGAGTACCGGACTGCTTGTGATGCTGTTTGCGAGGTGGTGAGGTTGCAGAGGTTGCATGGCAGGATTGGGCTTCCACCGGAGGAACCCACGGTTATCCAGAGGTACTTTGTTCGTGAACAGATCGTTGCTGATGACATCTTGCTAGAGTTCTGTTCGACGGAGGACAGTACGATGAACCTCTTCACGAAGTCGCTATCTCAGGATTTGCTCAGGCAGCGTCCCTGTGGTTGGTTTCACAGCCAGGAGCTGAGAGGGGGTGTTAGAAGTCATCTCCTGTCTTTATCTAGACACCATGGCCTTTGTTGTGGGTGTGTCTGCCCTTGTAGGTGTTGTTCTCATTTTTCCTCACTCCCCGTATTTTTCCCCCATTTTTTTCCATTTTTCTGTGGCTTGGGAGGCAGCCTGTGGTGGCAGGAGGACACTTGTCTTGGCCGACTGCATCTATGATTATTGGTGCTGGCCGACTGTGTGATACAGGTCGTAGACACCTTTTCTGATGCTGGCCGAAAGTTCACACTTGGCCGACTAGTATTTTTTGCTAGTCGTGGTGGACGTGCTCCTGTCGGCTGTCCTACAGCAGGCCGACTGGTGTTTGGGGGCCATATAAAATGGCCCCACAACCCTTGCCACATTTGTATCATATTCAGGATTCTTCTTGTGTATATATAGTAGAGTTATACGCCTCTCTCTACATTGCTGTCTATTTTCTGCACTTGCTCGTGTTTCCAGATTTAGTCATCATCTCCGCTGCGTATTCTGGCATATGTATATGTATATGTATATGTATATATGTAATATGTATGTATGTATGTATATGTAAATGTATACACACGCATGCAGCACGCATATAATATATATATATACACACACACACACACACACCCCCTTTGGGTCTTTGGGGCCAGATTTATCCGATGAGGATTGGCAGCGAGTTGAGAGGCGCCAGGTCATGATGTTCTCCCGTATGATCCGCAGATTATCCAGGCACAGTTTGCTACAGCCCCAATGGTCAAAGAGGAGAGGATCTGCCGACTATGCCACACAGAGGTTGAGACGGAGGAGCATTACATATGCCGCTGCCCAGTATACTATGAGATCCGTGGGAGATTTCACCATCTATTTCGTGAGGGATTCGGTCCACTCTCCAAGATCATTCACTTTCACGACCAGCGTTGCCTGGGCCTCTTCCTGCTTGAGCTCCACAGACACAGGGACACCTTGAGAGAGAGCCTCGGCCCCAACCACCCCGCCCCCTCCCTCGCCAGCCAACCATCACCAGTTTCTTACGGACCCAGGAGGTGGAGGACACCGGCATAGTGGATCTTGTGGACCCTCCACGAGCTGCTCTGGACCTACCTCGCCCGAGCAGAGTTACCTCCGACCAAGCCTCTGCACCCCAGCGTGCCCGACGCCCTTGACCCCCCGTCGGCCACAATCACCTCATCAGCTCCAAATCCAGGACATGCTCCACCACCATCGAGCTACCTTTCCACATGACATAGCTGAGGGAGACCTCTCGGCCATACTCTTCAGCCCCATGCTTGATATTTTGGAGAGTGGTATACCATCTACTCGGAGCTGATGTTGCTCTCATGTTTCTATATTCTTAGTACTCCATGATGAGTTTCCATGGACAGTTTTGTATCACCCCAGTGCGATAGCTATGTTTATGTTTTCTTTCTGTTTTATTTTCCATTCCATGATGAGGTATGCCATGGACATTATTGTATCACTTTGGTCTCAAAGGCCCATTGGGTCTTTAGTAGACGCTTAATATATCTTTCTTTCTTTCTCATGCACGCACACACATATTGTACGACCACATATTGTCATCATATAGCATCACACAGATACTTTAGCTTATCTATACATACATACATACACACACACACACACACACACACACACACACATATATATACCTAGATAATCCAAGAACATGCCCAAATTTACCTTTTAGCAACGTGCATGTTATATACTCATGGTAGTCAACCCACAAGACTATATAACTATCAACTCCATTATGCATAGTATGGACTAGATACTACAACATCCCCACTAACGTCATCAGTGCCCAATAGTGGGTGTAGAACTCTGTATCAAGATATGCTCTCACACACACACTCCACACACACACATAAGAGCATATATTCACACAAAGCCCTTCATACTGAGTTTCTATCAAACCTCCAGAGATGCAAGGCAGACTCAGCCTTAATGAAGCCTAGCACTAAGGGAAGTAGCAAATAGAAAGAATTAGTACAGCAAATAAGTAGTTGATAGGGCAAATGCATCGCTAAAGAAAGAAACAATTAGCACAATATCAACTCGCCGCAACAGTGTACACATGCATATATATACACATAATTGTATATATAAAAGCTTTGTGTTTACATATTACTGATACACAGGAAAACTTGGTACCAAAAACACAAAACTCAGTATCCTATAAGGCATTGATTTGCTTTGAAACAGACCCCACAGATGAACTACAAGAACAAGAAAAGTAGCATGCTGCATACAGCTGTGTCCTTTCTGACCAGTTACCGAGCAAAAGCGAGGTCTGCCTTCCAGCTCATACTCCACTATATATATATACCTAGATGAATCCACGAACATGCCCAAATTCACCTTTTAGCAACGTGCATGTTATATACTCATGGTAGTCAACCCACAAGACTATATAACTATCAACTCCATTATGCATAGTATGGACAAGATACTATGACATCCCCACTAACGTCATCAGTGCCCAATAGTGGGTGTAGAACTCTGTATCAAGATATGCTCACACACACGCACTCCACACACACACACACACACACACACTCCACTATGTTCACAAGCAGCTGTGCCAAATGCTACAATATGAACTCGTGTAGGCAAGCTTTTGAAATCCGGCTACAAGCTGACTACGGCCTGTGGCTGTGTTCACACCAGGCACAGGCTGGCTACTGCTTGAATCAATGAGTCAACTCTCCTGTAAACATCAGGTTTGTAAACGAGCAAGCCCTTTTACCAAGATATGTGACAGGTGGATTGGACACTCAGACTCTTGCTGGAACAGAGGCCAACAGCGCCCTCCACTGGGGGCAAGATGTGCATGACAGATGGTGTGGGCACCTAATAATAACAAATTGCCAGGTCCTTTCCGATGACCATAGAATAAATAAGAGAAGCAGAATGAATGTCATTCAAAGCTTCATCAGTCAGCAAGCATATGAATGGAAAGGGCCTACCACTGTTGTGATCCAGGAAACATCAAAAACCTTTAGATACAAGCTATTGCAGATGGTCATAGCAAAAATGTACATACCAAAAACACAGCGGTGTTGAGAGCTGCTCATGTCGATGGGAGGGCCACCTTGTAGGCACTCATCTCAGAGAGAACCCCCTCTGAAACCCCTCTGGAAACAAGCTGCTGCCAACCAAAAAACCCTAACACTAGCCCTCTATGGTATCCATCTGAAACCACCAAGACCAAAATTCCTAATTCTAAATCTCTGTTGCATCCTTCAAATTCTGGACCCAAACCCTAGTCCTCAGGTTAATAATGATAATAATAATAATGCTAGATAAAAATGATAAAAAGAGATGTGCAGTGTTTTCCTTGTCTACTAATTAACCTGCAATTCAGTCACGATGTTGCGCCTCTCTTGCTCAACCCACCGGGAGCTAGGGAGAGGCCATTATCCACCAGTGAAGGGCCGAGTGTCCATCGGCTGAGGCAAAAAAAAAGGGATTGAACTCAAGACTTCCCGTTCAAGACGAAACCGCAGACAATTAACTGGTTTTAACACTAAGATTCTCCAAACCTTAACCCTTAATTTCATGGCAAACTTCTCCAAACCAAGATTTCAATTATCTCCATTCCACAGTTCAGAGATTTTATTTTTTCTGTTTTTTCCCTTGAGAGAGAGAGACAAACAAACAAGGATTAAGATCTTGACATACCTGCTTTTGTTGAAACACTGTGTGAGGATGGCCCTGGCGATGTTGCTATGCTTTGTGCCAACAAAACGAAGCGGGGAGACGAGTCGCGTTTGAAACTCGAGGGCTTCCTTAGAGCTAATAACCCACAGTGACAATTAAACCTTTTTTTTTTACTAAAAAGTTTGACCAATATATATGAAAGGAAAACCTCGAGTAAAAACCTTTCAAAAAACCACTTTTTAGAGATTCTCACACCAATTCTCATAGTTAAAAACCCCAAGGAAAAACTGGGACACACCTTGCAAAGGAGTGATCTCCCACATGAATCCCGGAGGATAACACCTACTTATTCTAGGACCCACACCTCTATTCTCCATTGTTTAGCAAACTACATAACAAATTCCATCTATCATCTTCATTTACTAAAGAAGATTGCTCCCAAGACACTTTATAATCCAATAAAACACAAGCCTCCATTAAAGCCTCTGTGGTGCATCCTCTGGGAGTCTGCTTTTCCAACACTTCTCCTTTGCCTGACCAGATCTTTATAGTGGGTCTGGTCCCTACTAGGTTTTCTATAAAAGCCACAACAGTGTATTTCATCGGCTTCTCTTTCAAGTACCATCTTCTAGTCTTGGGACCAAACCTCAGTTGTTTGGGCTTCACATCCAATGACACCTATAATCATAATACCTCTAAGTTAGGTTTCCCTAGTATGCAGAGGGGTTCCTAGCCAATCAACAGCAGCAGCAGTCACTTGATGTCATTCTGAATTCTCTATAACAAGAACTCCAGATCATCAATTTTTATGTTGTTTACACAGATTACATATGTACATATAAATACACATTTATGCATTAGTCATGTCACATCCGGTATGTTGTTTACACAGATTACATATGTACATATATATACACATTTATGCATTAGTCCTGTCACATCCGGTATTTTCTGAAACAACACACAATTCTTAGAAGTCCAGATTTTCCACAGGCATGTTACAGGTATATATTTTATCATATTTTTGATAAATTAATAATCTTACAAAAATATGTTTAATTTAATTTGTGCAGGATTCAGTTTAATGGAATATGCAAGTGAGCACAAGATTAATGTATAGGTGTATATGTGCACAAAGTCATTTATGTAACAAGGCCCACTAGCAATTTTATTTGGGCAAAGGTTTTTATATGTACAAACCTTAGGAGACTTCATATGGTTAAAAATGTGTAAAGCAATACCCCAAAAGTGGAAAAAGGAAGCCCAATTTGTACGCTCATCTATTCTTAGCTCCTTGGGCTATTTTTATAAATAAAATTCTCTAAATACTCATGTCGTGGAAGTGGAGCTACAAAGTGTGGGGGGGAGATTGCACCCAATCTTGTCTTGATGGTGATGTTATTCTTTCTCACTTGCTTTATGTTATGCTATGTGATTTGATTTCAATTTAATTCAAGTCTTTGTTTTAATTTTTGATAAATTTTATGAGTTTTTAATTATTTCTTCAAGAAGTACAATAAGGGTCAGTGGTATCAAAGCTTTGGTTTAATTTAATCTTCTTGAAGGCGGTCAAAAACTTGTGGACAAAGAGGTGAAAGAGACAAAAACAGAGGTGATTTTGATATTTTTTATTTAAATTGAAAAAGAACAAGTTTATGGATTTATGTTTATGCATGGTTGAAAGAAGGCTTGTTTTTAACCATTGGATAACCAATCTCCATCAATCTATTGCCCAAAGAGTAAAACTAGGTGGAAAACCATTAGTGGGTTTCCCAAAACCACAAAACCACCTTCCTCAATACTAATCCTTTTCATAATCTGTCTGTACGGATTAGATCAGCAAAGAGAGGAGCATGGAGAGCCATAATCAAAATTGCTAAACCCAATTGCTCCTCAATTTGTATAATGGAAGGCTATTATAAATCTTGCAAATTGGAGAATTCAGAAATTTATCCTTCTGTGAAAAAAGAGGCGCCGATTTCATGAAAAAGGGGAGAAAGAATTAAAATTGTATATATATATATATATATATATATATATATATATATATATATATATATATATATATATATATATATATATATATATATATTCTCCTGTATTCTACCATGCGGACAACCGGCAACGCTCCCACCATTGGTCGTATATGCCCTCGTGTTGCATTCTACCGACGTTAACACCTCTCTCCTAGTGTGTGTGTGTGTGTGTAATAAAAGAGGACCCTCGCACTACCTTTCTGCCACCCACAAGTGGGGCAGATTGGCTAGTGCGAGGGCCCTTATAAAGGCCATGATCCACCTGAGTTCAAGTCCTACCATTGGTCGTATATGCACTTGTGTTGCATTCTACCGACGTTAATACCTCTCTCTCCTGGTGTGTGTGTGTGTGTGTGTGTGTGTGTGTGTGTGTGTGTGTGTGTGTGTGTGTGTGTGTGTGTGTGTGTAATAAAAGAGGACCCTCGCACTACCTTTCTGCCACCCACAAGTGGGGCAGATTGGCTAGTGCGAGGGCCCTTATAAAGGCCATGATCCACCTGAGTTTAAGTCCCACCATTGGTCGTATATGCCCTCGTGTTGCATTCTACCAACGTTAATACCTCTCTCTCTCTCTCTCTCTCTCTCTCTCTCTCTCTCTCTCTCTCTCTCTCTCTCTCTCTCTCCAACGGGCGGCAGCAGCGAAAGTGTGGTGGCATCAATGGCAACTTACTCTACACTAGATTGGATTAGATGTTATTCGCACTGATCGAACGCTCGAATCTTGTGAAAAGTCTTCCAATCTTGCAAAGCTTTGGGACATTTTGGCTATATATTCTTGGTTAGATCCTAATATTGGGTATTGTCAAGGCATGAGTGATCTCTGCTCTCCAATGGTGGTGCTATTTCAGAATGAAGCAGATGCTTTCTGGTGCCTTGAGCGACTGATGCATCGATTGCGTGAAAATATCAAGTGTACAGAACAAGCGGTTGGAGTGCAGAAGCAGCTTGCAAATCTTGTCTTGGTCTTGCAGGTTATTGATCCGAAGCTTAATAAGCATTTAGATGACCTTGGTGGTGGCAGCTTCTTTTTCTGATTTGTTATATCTTTGGGAGATTATGTGGTCCTTGGAGTATGACCCTGATCTGGAGCTTCGTGATGCTAGCTTCCAACATCAGTCATGTTTCAAAGCAAGACTTTAGTAATGGCCTAAATCATTGAACATAAATTGTATACAAGGGTTTTGAGAGCTTATGTATAGGTATGCCCTTATTTCCTTTGCAAAAGCACGAATAAAAACCTTTTATAAACCAAGAGATCAAAGAAATTATTAGCAAAAGCTTCTATCATGTGACTTTAAGGCAAAAAGAACAAGAAAACCCCAAAAAGCTTGAACTTTTGGGAGTAAGACCTTAGATCATAGACACCAAAATCTTGCTCCAAGACTTCCCTTCAAGGCTTGGAAGAGACCCTAAATTCTTTGTTCTAGTCTAATTATTTTTGTGATGCAGAGATTACAATATTTTCAGGATAGCCACAACAATGTGCAAAAGTTCAAGAGTTTTCATATTTTTGTGATATTTGAACACCACTTTTATTGTTTATTCTTAACTCATCACACCTTGAGGTAATTTTTATTATCGATGATTATTAATTACATCAGATATATCTATATTTGTTTATTTAACATTTTACTATGTAGATGTGCTTCCCCAACATCATGTGAGTAAGTATTCAACCCATTCATTAATTTCTTTGTGTGTTTAAAATTGACACTAATTAATTCGAGATGTATGAATCTTGGAACTACATTTAAATTGTTTGGTAAGATATAGCATTTCTTTTTCAAAATGTCTCCATCACTCATAAGAAAGTTCCATATTTTCCATAATTAAAATATCACATATACTTGTAATATTTGTGACCTTTTAATGATGCATTTTATAGCAAGGTTGTTCGACACTCACAAGACTCAATATGATCGATGAAGATAAAGAAGAAGAATACCGACGACTACTCAGACTCTTGAGGTAACATATTTATTGCATTTTATTATTTAACACTTTTTGGTAAACTCAAAGAGAGTTTTTATGCATCAAAAGTAGAACTTCTTGAAGGAATTGGCCCTTCCATCTTGAATTATACTTTATGAAATTTTCACTATGTATTAATCTTGTGGTATGGGACACAAGATTAATCCTATGTGAAGGATTTCGATGCATACTTATCTCTACATCTGTGTGGGATAATTTCTGGTGGTATGGGACACTAGAATTTATTACACATAGAAGTCCTTGATATAATGTATTTTGTTAGGGAACATACTTGAATTTATATAGTATATGACAATTGATCTCCTTTGCTTGCATAAGCAAACAAGCATTTGAGGTTAGTTATTTATCCAAGCAGGAGGGATATTACATAATGTCCATCCTTTAGTTGTACAGGGACACCCGGACACTAGTGTGCCATTCTAGTGAATTGGTATCGTGGGTGACTCCACATTAAATACTAATTATCATGGGTGACTCCACATTAAATACTAATTACCTAGTGGTATTGGCATAGCTTGAGACCATGCTTGACGAGTGTATGTTGTTAAAGTGTAACAAGTAGTGCCATGCTTGACAACTGTATTGTGGTCAAGTGAAACAAGTGGACTATGCTTAACAACTGCACATGGTCGAAGTGAAACAAGTGGTTTATGCAACTGATGTGCCATGCTCATTGGAGTGTAACAAGTGGCAAGTCACCATGCTAGATGATGTGTACATAGTGATACTCTTATCATAGTGAAATAAGTGGTGAATATATGCTATGTTTGTGCCTATCAATGTATCCTATTGGGATATGTTTGTAGAAATAGGTGATGATGAGCAATGTGTGTGTGTCACACATAAGGGATCTTGTCTATAATATATTATTATTTGTGACTTGATGATGGTGCAAGCATCACCAATTTAGGTGTCGCACGAGATTTTTGTTGTTGTAGCATTTTCTTTTACAGAATTGAGGACAGTTGCTTCCTCAAATGGGAGGACTGTTAAACAGATATATATTTTATCATATTTTTTATAAATTAATAATCTTACAAAAATATATTTAATTTAATTTAATTTGTGTAGGATTCAGTTTAATGGAATATGCAAATGGGCACGAGATTAATGTACAGGTGTATATGTGCACAAAGTCATTTATGTAACAAGGCCCATTAGCAATTTTATTTGGGCAAAGGTTTTTATATGTACAAAACTTAGGAGACTTCATATGGTTAAAAATGTGTAAAGCAATACCCCAAAAGTGGGAAAAGGAAGCCCAATTTGTACACTCATCTATTCTTAGCTCCTTGGGCTATTTTTATGAATAAAATTCTCTAAATACTCATGTCGTGGAAGTGGAACTACATGGCATAGGGGGGAGATTGCACCTAATCTTGCCTTGATGGTGATGTTATTCTTTCTCTCTTGCTTTATGTTATGCTATGTGATTTGATTTCAATTTAATTCAAGTCTTTGTTTTAATTTTTGATAAATTTTATGAGTTTTTAATTATTTCTTCAAGAAGTACAATAAGGGTCCCGTGAGACAAGGCAATAAGCCCTGATAATGTTGAATAGAATTTATGTTCCCTCATCAGCAAAACAGACCACGTCCCTAGTAACCAATCCCCCTACTGTGTTTGAAGTCCCAACCCAGGTTGTATCCATCTCATTAATTTCCCCCATGCACCTCTGATGGCTGAGCAGCTCCAGAAAGCATGTTTACCATCCTCTAAGGCATATTTGCATCTAGGACAATAGCCACTAGTTATGTTATTCTGTGTCAGCTTTGCTCCAATAGGTAGAGCCCACATGCAAACTCTCCATAAAAACACCTGGAATTTAATAGGAATCTGACTCTCCCACAACTCTTTCCACTTCTTTTTCTAGTAGCCTGGGCTCCAACTTACCTTCCATATTCTATTGCAATATTCCACATTCTAGTCTCCTCTCCTTAGCATTGCATACAAGGCCCTAGTTGAGCCGTTCACTAGCTTAACCCCATTAACCCAAACCCAATCTTTGATCCAACAAGACTCATCATAAGCATTAGAGAACCAACCCTCCTAAATCAAAGTCAACACCTACCCCATTAAGTCCCTTTCCCTTGTAGATAGGTCATACTCTTGTTGTAATTGCTCTAATTCTTTCTAGCGCACCTCAGTCACATCCCAACAATTAGCTTGCTTTTTCAAGCCCCTGTTATTCAACCTCTTTGCAGATGAGTATCCAAAAGTCCCAATGGTGGGTAAAACCTATGAGACCACCATAGGCTCAAACTAAGTAATGAATTTCCTGAGGCCCTATAGTTTCCATCCCAATTCATTAATCTAAGAGCCTCTTTCCAGTTGCTACACATCCTCTCACACAAGGAAGAAGCTGTCACCTTTAAAGGGGCATAAGAGAACAATTTATCTTTCCAGTTCAGATCCAGCCAGCTACCTTTATATAAAACCAAGCAAGCCTCTACCTGTTCTCTTACCATGACAGTCCATGTTTCAACTTGAGCTAGACCTTTTGGAAGAAATTGAGCCACCCTTGCCAGAGTCTGAGTAGATAAGTGCACAATGCCAATCCCACCTTCACTCCTTGGCATGGTTAATTTATCCCAAGCCAACCAAGCTAAAGCTTTCCCATTACCTTTGCCATTCCTCCATAGAAAGTTCCTTATAGGACTCAAGATCCTCTTCCATTGACTTTTGCCAAATTCTAACACTGGGCATAAAAACATTATGTAGGCATTCAACATTGTATTGCAGATCACCACTCTGTCATGGAAAGACATTCTGACTCCTTCCCACTTCTTTATCTCTATTAAGAATCTGTCCGAAGCCCAATCAGCCAGCTGTTTATTTGTGACATCAACCCCAAGTGGAACTCCCAGGTGCCTTACAATCTGTCCTCTTTTAACAACCTCACATCTCCATCTTTGCAAGTCAAAATCATTATCTTCAGTCAAGCTGATGATCCTAGATTTCTGTAAATTACATCAAGAGCTAGAAGCCTCTATAAACTTCTGGATTATGCTTAAAGCATGTCTCAAGTTCTCATTGTCATCTTTCAGAAACAGTAAAGAATCATCAGCAAAACATTAGATTATTAGCTGCTCACTGTACCTCAGTTTTAAACCAGTAACAATGCCTCTTGAGCAAGCATCTTCTAGGGCACAATTAATGGGTGTGAAGCAATAGCAAACAAAAGAGGGGCCAAAGGACAACCTTGCCTAACAGATTTATTAATGCCAACAATTCTACCATTCAGTATAACACTAGAGAAGCTTCCTTGAGTGAGAGTATATATGCATGATGCCATTCTGGGTCCAGACCCTAACTTCTCCATCACTCTAGCCACAAAAGACCATACTATTTTCTCCCCCTACATCATCTATTGGTTTTTCTTCACCTTCTGGAATTTCAAACCCAACCTGTATGCAATATCTAGTAATATGGCCAAATCCCTCACACCTGAAACAAGCACCAGGAAATGGACCAAATTTCAAACCTAAATCCAACTTACCTCTCCCTTAGATCAATTTCAATGGACTTAGGAATCTCTATCTTGGTATTCCATGAGACACACACACTGTTCGCTTGTCTACCCCTGCATCATCACCAAGAAGATACAACATAGGGCCTAATGTTCTAGCAATATCTCTAAGAGCCTGCCTCAACCAGGGAGGAAGACCCAATACTTCTACCCAGACTGGGCAAGCTTCCTGAAGGCTCCTATTCACATCAACTTATGGCCCATGAAGAGAGGTGCCCTCGAAAACAACTCAGAAACAGATTGTGCCTTAATGAACAATATATTGAAAAAACCTTTTCCTAGATAAAAAAACATTTGATACCACTCTGTCATGCACAATCTCTTCTTGCAACCACCTACCTATCTCTGCCTTTGCAGGAGGTTTGCCAAGACAGAACTAAATCACACTAGACTACGAAAATAGGTCAATCTAATGCTTAATCAGCTCGGGGTTCACCCTCACGCATACCTTTTTTTCATGAGTTTGAAAATGCGTTTGCAGTCTTTCGTTCAACCAATCTGGAACGTTTCTCTTCTTCTCCCTCTCCCCAGCTTCATCTTCCTAGGGCCTCTTCATGTTCTCCGATTCCTCAAGACCCCACTCTCCCTAGTCATAACTATGCTCTTCAACCCCACGCATCCCATGAATCTATCCTAGGCGTGCATGCACGCGCACAAGCAGTCGTAGGCCCTCTTGACGTACAACATGCATCCTCACATGCGTCAAGTTAACTCCCCACTACACCACTAAGGTTGATGAAAGCGTTCGCTCGCCATGTCACATGTTTGCACCCCTTCACCAAAGAAAATGTTTTTTATATTACATAGCAATATCCACCACATGAGTTCTCCTGTAGATAGCAGAAGGATCCATTCGACACAAGTAGAAAAAAAAACTATAAGAACAATGATTGGGTCTTAAACATGCCAAAATGTCTCATGTACAGAGTGTTTGATCTCTTTCATCTTCTCTACTATTCTAGCATCATTGCTTGACTCATTGAAATCATATAGCATATGATTTTCATTGATAGTGTACACCTTCACACTCTGCATCACAAAAACCAAATAAATGTAAGCCAAATAGTAACATGAAAAACAGCCAACATACAAACTTTGACTAAATGATGCATTTGAATAGAGTTAATGTACAAAAAAAACAAGATATTTCTATAGAATAACGATGTGTCAACATGTAGATACATAGCATACATGTAAACACTTAACCAAGCAAGATACACACAATAGTAGCATACATACATTGTAGTATACATAGCATGCATGCAAACACTGAACCAAGCAAGATACACACAATAGCAGCATACATACATTGTAGTATATGAAGATACACACAATAGCAGCATACATACATTGTAGTATATGAAGATGAACATAATAACATGCATCAAAGCAGATAAGATACGCACAAAGTTTGAACCAAGCTAGATACACACAATAGTTTGCATATATAGTAATATTATAGAAACATGCATGAAAGCATGTAAGGTATTATACACAATAGTATAATACCTTACATGCAAAGACTGAACCAATGCTAGATACACACATAGTATTATACTAAGATGCATGAAAGCATGTAAGGTATTATACACATTATAGATAAATAAATACAAACTGAGACCATAAGGAGCAATCAAGTGAGATATATACATGGTACATATAGGAGATCATAGCAAGTATGTAGAGATGAAATGAAATTTCATGCACCCTATAGTTCTAAAATTCAAATCATGGTGTCGAGTAACTTATGAACTCCACCATTCTAGATGAGAGGGAAGAGATGTTGGACTTTTCAAGCCTCCTAACCTTCCCTCCACACAAGCTAATTTTGAAACCATAACTAATAGTTTTGCTTTGTTTCGAGGGTGGGTTAGGGGTGGCTTGAGGCATATGATATTCACAAGTATTTAATTTTACATGAGAGTTCCCTATATCATCCATACATTATACTAAATCTCTATTAAAAAATATATAAACATCTTTAGTAAATATTAGTATCTAAACATATTAATAAATATCCAATACTAATAACCCCCAAAGATAAAATAGATATTGATATGTTTCTTAGTACCATCAAGTCCCACCACCACCCACATCTAAAGAAGATGAAGATATCCTTACCATTATACTTATGCAATTGATCACCCTCTTACATCTAAGCTCCTCCCTTCACATGTATTCGTCCCTAACACTACTAGTGTCCAACCTACTAATGTAGAATCTTCTTATCTTCACGTTGACTTTATCCCGAGGAGTCATCGATAGTGAGGGAGTTGACAACGAGTGAGTGCTTTCATAGAGGTAACATCGCCCTTGCCCATTTATTTACCATCACATTATCTTGACAAAGATATTTTAGAAGAATTAGAATATGAAGATTTGATAAGGGTTAGAAATCCAATGCTATGTCTGAATTTGTTCTTCAAAGTTTTAATGTAGATAACACCCTTCAACCCTACAACAACGAAAAATTCATAGGTTTACAGTATAGCCCATAAAAAGATCCCTTACATGTCATATCTAAGTAGGGCCTGATGCCATAATGAGAAGAGTTGATACCCATGATAGGGGAAGGTACATTGTGGGAGAATTTAGTTGTAATAAGCATAATTGCAAGATTTACTAAAGATAATCTAGTAGTACAGACAAGGGGGGGGGGGGCTACTCAAAGAGACAGAGACAGATGATGACAAGCCCAATATGGAGGAATTTGGCATACAACCAAAATGGAGGAAAGAGTTCTTACCCATTCAAGAATATGGGTAGATTTATAAATGGGCATCATCAACACTTGCAAAAAGAGTGGATCCCTTGTACATGTTAATAAAAAGAAGCCACTTCGATAGAGTTCTCTGCAGAATAGAAAAGAAGGTATCCCTTGTGTACATGTCAATGAAATAAAGGTACACTATGATAGGGTTTTCCATAGGATTACATGTTTGCTATAACTTTTCTTTATTTGAGCAAAAAAGGTTTAACAACATAGAGAGCTAGAGACAACATCTCCTAATGTAGCTTGATAAGAGCATGGAGATGCATACTCGATCTAGCCATAGTCACATCATGTAGATTTATGAAGTTGGTTGTGGTACTTCTCCACCAAAAGAAAGAAGCGATTGAGAATTATGATAGAAATCTTATGCTTGGACATGAATCAGGGTCCCGAGGAGGAGTAATCATGTACTACTATCATGGTCTTAGTTGCTTACCAAGATATGTGCACGTGAAATTTCAAGACATGATAGATACATCATTTTGGACCTTGCATCCTTATTTTATAAGGACACTATGCAAGCTGCATGCTCTTGATCCTGGTCCTCTACTCATGCCTTACCCTTCAATGGCACCATAATTCTCAACACTCCCCCGCCATGATGTATGGCTATTCCAAGGTGGTTGGATGTGAGTTACAAAATATCCATCACCTCCCCTTAGTATAGCATGCTACTTAAGGTGGTGTTCAAGTGTGGTATTACAATATGTCATCACACACGGGTACATACATTGCTACTCTGAGGTGGTCAAGTGTGATAAAAATACAAGACTGGGTCTACTCAATTGGTGACCTTTTACAACCATGGGCTAATGTGATGAGGTTTATCAATGTAGGTTTGGTTTTAAAAGAGATGTTCATTAGGGGTCTTCTCTTTGCTTGATGAAGATATCACACATAGTTGGCATCTTGGTTCTTTAGTCTAAATAACTCTTCTTTGTGCTGGATTTTGTTGCAGTGTCCACATTTTGGCTTGTGTTTAAGTTTGCACTTGCTTTTGAAGTGTCCATTCCTTTCGTAGTGGTAGCAGTCTTTTGTGCCCTTTGTTGGTGTAGAGTGCTTGTTCCCTTGTGGCTCCTCGTGTTCCATTCTTTAGCTGCTTCTCTTCTTCAAGTAGCGATGAAATACAACCCTCAAATGTTGGTTCATGTAAATTCTTTAGAGTGGTCACTAGTGCACCATATTCCTTAGGCATGCTTTTTAGAAGTATGGTAAGTGCATCCTTTACACCTATCTTTGTATCAATGCCATCTACTTGGGTCATGATGCTTTTCCTTTTGCTTATGAATTGTGCTAGTGACTCATGAAATTTATCTCTAAATTCTATTTTTAAATGGATTTCTTGATTCTTGGCCTTGGAACTAAATATTAAATTTAGCTCATCCCATGCGTATTTTGCTGTGGTTTTGGAATCAATGTGATGAATAAGGTTGGTGCCCAAGTGTAATCCAATTAATGATAACAATGCTTGTTTATCTTTTTCATTTGAATCCTCGATTGGATTAGCAGGTGCATTCTCCTTAATTAATTTCCATAGCTTCTTGTTTATGAGAAGATACTCATTTGTGTGGCCCAGGTGTGAAACCCTTCCTTAGATAACTTCTCAATATTTGTGATAGTGCTTGACGTTGTTGCAAAGGTCTTACTGGAGTTTGACTCTCTATAGTGTCTAATTGCTTACAAGTTGGCAATGCAGTGATCTTTTAAGTGCAAACACATGTAATGATGTGATTTGAATGCTCAACAAAGGCTAATTGCTTACAAATTGGCAATGTAGTGATCTTTTAAGTGCAAACACATGTAATGATGTGATTTGAATGCTCAACAAAGGCTAATGCAACCCAAGCATTTCAATTTTAACCTTTAATCAGACCACTTTATGCTAATGACCCCCTTAATTATAGTGATTTAGTACTAAAAATAGTGATTAGTATAGCAACAAAATCTGGAGGGCAAAATTGGCAAATGGGAGAGGTTTTTGATTGGGCTTTTTGGGTGACCTTCTTGCCCTAGATGAGTGGAAGAGGCCCAAGCAAAAAATGTAACTTTAAACCATGTCCTTAAAAATCAGGCAAATCTGAGCTAGACAAACGATTGTTAATTTAGCTGATGTGGCTCAACCAACCCATGAAGTGGCTTAAAATTTGATAGATAAGCTTTTTGATACATAAGCTAAGTGCTCCTAAAAGGATTGGTCTCAATTTAATACATGGAAGGAGAATGGTGCATTTTATCCCAATGATCTATAGCACATAGTTTGACTGAAAACGACTGAAATTAGTGAAGGTCTTTGGTGAAGTGGGTCTGCTAGAAGTGGGTAAGATCCTCCTAAAGTTTGAGAGCCAATGGTGGCTTGTACAATGAGAACTGAGCCTGAAAAGTTTGAGCCACAAAGGGGATGAGAGGAAAAGATTAGGATTAGTGGCCTAATGATATGATTAGTGTAAATGATGCTAGAGAGGTACTAATGAGAAGCTCAAGGAGAAAGCAAAGGCTCTCATAGCATGATGAAATTCATGATACCCTAATCAATGGCTATGGAAGATTGCTAACCCTAATTACACTGATTAACTTAATCTAAGTCTATAGAGGATGAAGCCTAATTACAAACATAATGATGAGCTAATTGAACTAACCAAGCTTGACTCAAGTTCACTTAGGTTACAAGATGGAAACTTTTACTCATAGAAAGACTTGAGAGCGGCTTGTATTTATTGTTTGGAAATGACTCCTTTTGTATGAGGGAGGTACACCTCTTACAAATGTGCTCATGTTAGTAATCTCCAAGTGTGATGTGGCTCTGCATGCGCCTGATCCTTGTCCTCTACTCATGTCTTGCCTCCTTACCCTTTGCTCAATGGCACCAAAAATCTCAACAAGGGGATGTTAACCCATTTTTGGATTAACAAAGGCACTGTCTACTACATATAGAAGTGCCATGAAAAGGAACTGTAAAAGTTATAAATATTATAATAAAAGTGGGCCATGACCAAGCTTATTAGTTGGTTTTTAAGTTTTGGGTACCCAAATGTGAATAAGGCCCATAAGTATAAAAGATATTTTGTCATAATATAAAGACACAATCCCTCTTTATGCTAAGTGAATTCTTGCTATGTCCTTGATCTTGCTCTTATATATGTGTGTCTTTGAGAGAGAGAGAGAGAGAGAGAGAGAGAGAGAGAGGGTTGAGAGGAGATGCTTGGGCTTGATCTCCTAGTATACATGCATCTTTATGCTTTGTGAAAGAGAGTGTAGAGAGTGAGAGAGGTGTGTCCTTGCAAGGAGGTGTAGCAAACCTCTTGTTGACAATAAGAGGGAGGCTTGGAAGCTTGGTGCTAGCTACCATTGGTAGAGCTTGGAGGTCATAAAGGCCCTAGGTTGTAAAGCAAGGTAAGTTTCCCCCATATGGCTGTAGTTTATTTCCATTCTTTTTTGAATGAGAGAGAGAATTCTTGAAGGGCTCCATAATAGTAGGTATCAGCATCAATAGAAGCTTTTTGAGAGAGTCAACCAACCATGTTGGTCGTATCAAAGACAATGTCAACTTAGTTGACCAAAGAGCTATCATGCTCTACTTCATTTTCACTTGTTGTTGAAGCTAGCTAGTAGACCCTACACATATATCTACATCTAGGGTAATACAATCCCCTGCCAAACAAGCATCTTCTTCTTTAGAACCGACCATTTATATGACTTGATTGCCACTATGGAGTGTCCTAACATTGAACATAATTTTGATCTATAGATCATGATTTCTATATAGATCAAAGTTTTGATCTATAGATCAAATTTTATGCTTATAATTATATTTTGTGACTTATTAAAAAAAAGAAAGGATATAAATTTAGGTGAGGATAAGAAAGGTTGATAATGGGACATATAGTGATAAAGAGGGAGGATAGAGAGGGGGGATTGAAAACCAATTAAAGTAAAAACAAAGAAGAAGATAGAGAGAGAGAGAGAGAGAGAGAGAGAGAGAGAGAGAGAGAGAGAGAGGAAGGAAGAAGAAGAAGAATAAGAAGAAAATGAAGATGAAGACAAAGAAGAGGAGAAAGAAAAAGATGAAAAAGTAAGAGAGAGAGAGAGAGAGAGAGAGAGAGAGAGAGAGAGAGAGAGAGAGAGAGAAGAAGAAGAAGAAGAAGAAGAAGAAGGAGAAGAAGAAGAAGATGATGATGATGATGATGATGATGATGAAAAAATATATAAAAAAGGGAGGGAGAGAGAGAGAAGAAGAAGATGATGATGATGATGAAAAAATATATAAAAAGGGAGGGGGAGAGAGAGAGAATGGGTGAGAGAGAGAGAGAGAATAAGAAGAAGAAGAAGAAGAAGAAGAAGAAGAAGAAGAAAAGTATACCAAAAATTAGTTATAAAGGTATAAGAAGCAAAAAAGAAGAAGGGGGAGGAGGAGGATGAGAAAGTTCAATAATCAGACACATAAAGATAGGGAGAGGGTTTAAAGCCAATGAAAACAAATAAGAAGATGTGGTTAGTGAGATAAAAAGAGAAGAAGAAGGAGAAGAGGAGATAAAAGGAGAAGAAGACCAAGAGGAGGAGGATGAGAAAATAAGTATACAAAAAAGTAGTTAAGAAGAAGAAGGAGAAGATGATGATGATGATGACGATGAAGGGGGGAGGAAAAGGAGGATGAGAAAGATCAATAATGAAATACACAAAGATAGGGGGGAGAGAGGGTTCAAACCAATGAAAGAAAACAAGAATGTGTAGTTAGAGAGAGCAAGAGAGAAGAAGAAGGAAGAAGAAGAGGTTTTAAAAAATAATAATGCTAGTAGAGAGAGAGAGAGAGAGAGAGAAGAAGAAGAAGAAGAAGAAGAGGAGGAGGAGGAGGACAAGGATGAGAAAGGTCGACAATAAGACACAATGATAAGAAGGGAGAGTTCAAAACCAATAAAAGCAAAGAAGATATGGTTTAATGGTTCGCGATCACCACGGTCGTGCACAGATTTTTAGCCTGCACAATGTTTATGTTTGCCCTAATTTCTCTGTGGGTGAGCCTGAAGCGGTTTTAGGAGTTGCGCTAAAGGTTTACCCCTCTTTCGGAGCCATTTGTGCAGATATATTTTCCATCTAGGTGGTGGAGAGTTCACGATCACGGCTGTGCGCAAATTTTCAACCTGCACAGTGTGACCTCAAGGGTTACGAGCTCGGCCATTGGAAAGGTCCTCTCAAGACAGTTGCGGTTCACCAGGTAATCTCTTTTTAGATGTGTTTCAAGGAGGGATAGGGTGAGCCATAACATTTTTGGCAGCGCTAGCGAGGAACCATTCCTTAGCTTTTTCCATTGTTTTGCCTCTAATCTATGCATAACCCATTGCCCATTATCTTGATTAATGGTTTTCCATGAAAAAGATGTGGATTTGTGTGAGATTTGGTGTAGAATAGCTCTCTTTTTTATTTTTGAAAAAGAATGCTTTTTGCTTAATTTTTAGATTAATTTGTTGCTTTTATGGTTTTTCATGTTCTTATTGCACATAGTTTATATTAGACTTAGTTTGCATCCATTGCATCAAACAATGCAAGAGAATGCAATTTTTAGTGAATGTTAGCTCTCTTTAGTGTTAAACATAGAACTAAGATCATTAATTTTAGTTTAATTGTGTGTTTATTGTTGAAATTGTTTGGAATAGAGTGTTAACAAGCATTAGGAGTAGCTTAATCTTTCAAAATTTTTCTTAAAACCATTAAAAAATCCTTAAATTTGACTAATTTCTCTTAATGGACTGGTTTTTATCATTAAGGGTGATTAATCTTGTTCAAGGGGCCAAAAATTTAGAAAATGTGTTAATTGGGGTCTAAATTGATCATATGAGTAGTCGAAATTGGTATTTTTGAGTGTTTTGAGAGCATCTAGATGCATCAAAACACCTAATCACATCAATTGGAGAAATTTGGCTCTCTTTGCTTAATTTTGCCTTAAAAGAGGAGACCATAATTAGAGTCTAATTAATCTCCTATTTTAGATTAATGTGCACAATTATTGATGCACAAAGATTAGCATTTCCTTGCTCTATTCAATGATGTGCTTAATTGTGTGAATTAATTAGAGATTAGTGGTTAATTAGAGTCCTTGATTATTATAAAAGAGAAAAAGATTAGTGAAAGGATTAATCTTGGATTAATCTTTAATCACTTTTTTTACATAACTCATTAAGGCTAATGAGCATTAAATGAGTAGATACTCATGAGTTGTCAAATTGTCCATTTTGGGGGTCATTTATGAAGGGTATAAGGGGGTGTTATTAAAAGGTTGACTTTTTTGATTCCCACTTACCTTTTTGGCAAAATGCCCATATCCCTTTCATTTTAAATTCAAAAAATATTCCTCCCCAAAAAGGAAAATTCATATTTCCCACACTAGACTAAAAAAACAAAAACAAAAACTCCGGCTATGAAAAAAATTTCGACCGTGAAAAAAATCAGGCCGTGAAAATTCTACATGCAAAAAAAATAAAAATAAAAAATCGAATTTAATATTCCATAAAGTCCCGTTCACGACGTGAAAATAAAAATTAAAAAAAATAAAATTTATAAAACTCGTGAAGTCTGTCAACATGAAAAGGGGTCTGTCGGCCAAAAAAAAAGACTCTGGAAAACACCCCATGTTTGGAGGCCCGTATCTCCTAAACCGTATACTCAATGAAGGCGCTCTAGGACTCATCGAAAAGCTGACATCGAGCTCTTTGACTTTGGACAGTTGTTCGAAGTCAAAACCGACCATTTTGGCCTCCGACCAGCAGCCTCAAAATTCGACCTCGAAATCGAGACAAAAAATAGCCCAAAAACCATGAAAAATTATAAAATAGCACGAAAACGACGATGAGCCATATTTTAGGGCTTCTTTTTGAAGGTCTAAACGACAAAATCACGGACAACTCAGGGAAACAAAGTTGTAGTACTGTAAAAATACTACAAGTCTCTCATACAGAGTTTTTCAAAATTCCTTTTAGAACACCCTAAAAAACGTGCGGCGAAATAGAAAAAAATTATCGAACTTTTTTTCATCTTAAGACAGTGATGGAAAATAGGTTTTAGGACCTCCTTTTCCATCTGGGAAGTTCTTAGCATATGCTTTTTCTGAAAAAATATCTCAAGTCGTTCACGTCGTGCGTATAGCGCCTAAGCTAATTAGGGTAAACGGAGACCCGTTTGATCCAATGAAGAGTACGTCAAGCCTCTTGAGGTTGTTAACGGGCTGTGGGAGGGTATAAAAAGCAAAAAAAAGAAAAATTGTGATTACTCATTAAGGAGCATTTAGGCACTCTGACATGGCCACGATAGAGAGATTGCCAGGGATCGCACAAGGACTGAACCCAATGGCTGACATCTTCGAGCCATTGAGATCTATGCCACAAGTTCACCTCCCAATACTATTGGCCATGCCTATAACAAGCGTGTCATTGGGTTTTACAACCCCTATCACTTCGATCCCACTGGGTTTTGGTCCCTTACCTAACATTCTCGAAAATCCTATAAGTACCAACCCTTTCCTGGATGCCCACACCCTAGACATACTGACTAGTCTAGGAAGGGGGTGGCCCAAGGACTCACTAAGTCTCTTCCAATAAGAGCACTCACATACAGCCTCAGTGACTCATACAGAAATACGGCCGTTCAAATTTCTAAAATTACGGGCAAATACGATGGAACAACAGCCCCTGTTCAATTCATTTAAATGTTTGAACAGAGATGTGAAGCCTTTGGAAGTCTCAATTGTCCCACTAAGGTACATGCGTTGAACTTATGCTTAGAGGGAAAAGCTAGTCGATGGTTCATCGCATTGATGCTGGCGATCAAAACCAACTTCAAAACCTTGAAATCAGCCTTTATACATGGCTTTTCTAGACAAGGTGATCGGTGGAGTGTAGTAACAGAACTCTATTCAACTGAGCGTCAACCAAATGAATCCATTAGAGATTTTATCCTTAGGATAAAACTATTGGACTCATGTTGTGAGTCATGGGAAAAATTAAACGATGTTCAATTGAAGAGATGTTTCATGATGGGCTTGAAGAATAACAGCTTACACAACTTGATCATTGTATCCAATCCGGAAACATTCGATCAATGTTGTAAAGAAGCAATACGTTTAGATGACAACATGCTATAAGATGATCATGCTACGAGGTGTTCCTCATCTAAACCAAGTGAAGCAATGGCAAAAGAAAGATCGATCTCGGAATTGACATTCCTATAATTTTATGCAGTCTTGCTTAAAACCTTACAGTCAACATCTCTATAAGAGAGGATGAAAACCTTCAAAACTAGACATCCTTAATGCCTCTCAAAGTGAGGAACGGAATGCCTTGTGTTGAATGCAATCACTACAACCATCCCAATCCTCATTGTGCATACAAGGCACATGTTCTTCTATTCCTTTGACCATGATACTAAAAAATATCCCACTTCATCCACAATATACTCAAAACCTCCATCTCCCATGCACTAAACAGAAACAGTCCAAAGGGTAGAAACTGCTCAGGAGGCAGTTAATTGAACACTTCAGTGTTTTTATTGTCGTGGACCTCACAAGGTGGCAGACTGCTCACTTTGGAATACCTCCATGCCCATAGTTGCACGACGACCAATGTGTGAACGATGTGGCATTGATCACATGTTCCAAGATTGCCTAAGATGAGTTGCTTCGATGTAACTTGTTTTACAAAATATAACTCTTAACATCTTAAGTGTACAAAACGGGCAACTGGCCATGGTACCCTTGAATGTGCTTACAAACTTACAAGCCAAGGCACGAGAAACAGTCAAAAGGAACGCAAAAGACAATACCTCAACATAGGTAGAAGAATATGCTTTAAAACAGAACCCAAAAGAGAAAACAAAACCTTCTAAACCTAAGAAAGACAAGGGACAACAAACTGTCGAAACCAAGGTTGAATTAAAAGACAGGGAAAAGGAGTCTGTAGAGGACATAAATCCAAAAGGGGACATTAACACGAAAGAGCCAAAAGCTATACATGATGTAGAAGCATGCACCTCAAAGACCACCACACAAACCTTGACACCCATATGTGCGACACAAGATATAAAAACCCAAAAGAAAATTCGATCTCGTCGCATGGGTAAACATAATGAAGAACTGACAAACCAAAGAAAGTCAGAGAATGAAACAAGTTCTAGTATATCACTAAGTGAGGATGAAACAAGTTCTTACTCTTTGCTCAGTGCACCACATAGACCAATCACCCACCCAACCAATCACCCAACCAATCACCCACCCAACCAATCACCCACCCCGAATGGATAATGATGATCACATGACATATGAGGAACACAAAAAGCAAGCTTAGGAGAGCATGCTTATCTTGGTTGAATGTCTTATAGGGTCACTGGTTGTGATTGAGCCTCATAATGCCAAACCTAAAATAGCAACCAAGATACAAAGCCTAGAGGAGTATTGCTTTCCCTTTCAAGAGGAAGACATATTCTCTACAGAAGAGTCATCTGCTGGGAGATTGTATGAACTATACGCTTGAGAAAGCACGTGAGGAATTCGATAATTCCCTTACAAGATTAAAATAGTCTCTCAAAACCTCATTCGGAGGAATGCTCTTCTCTCATAATAAAGCCATCATCACATCAGTACTTGCACCTTTAAGGGCTCAACCTGAGCTATACCAAGACATAAAGAACTCCATAAAATAGGACTGTGAGGATTCGCAAGTTTTCAAACAGACCCCATTAAGAATTGTCAGAGGGCCAAGTGTGCCAGTGTACGCATTGGGTACTCTTGAAAAAGCTGAAAGCCAAAATGAAACAGATCTGAAGCCGAGAGACAATAATTGAAATATCCATGGTTCCTTTGGAAGATTCTATCATGGTATGGTTGGATTTCCCTACAAGTAATGATGTTAAGTGCAAACATTGATTAGCCCTCTAGATAGTCATAACATCATGACAATAGACACTTGGGTGTCATTGGGACAACCTAAACTCATAAGTAAAAATTTGGACTTATATGGTGAGGGAGACTTCTTTGTGAAGCAGGAAGAGTAATAGTACTCTTATTATTTCTTGTTGTACAAACCCTCATTTATAAAGGGTTTAGAGGGGGTAGCTTTCTCATTTTTTAGCAATGGGGAGCAATGAAAATGGGTATTCAAAAGGGGAGATGGGTTTGATGGATCTAGGGACATCAAGATGCAAATGGCTTTAACAAATAGAGAGCTTTGGGGAATTGTGAATGGAATTGAGAGGAAACCAAATGCAAGGAATCCTGATATGGTTACAAAATGGGAGAGCAATGATGCAAAGGCCCTCTCATATATTATAAATGGCTTGAGTGATAACCAATACATCAAGTCAGTTCCTCCCCCACCTCTAATAGTGCTTGTCTAAGGTTAAGAGCAATTTTTGGCCAAGTAAATGCTACATCTTGTCTTTTCTTAAGGAAAAAATTATACAGGTTGGAGAAAGAGGAGAAGACCACAATGGCTTCTCACATTAATGACATAAGGTGTTTGATAGACCACCTTACTCGAGCTGGTGTGGTAGTTCAAGAAGAAGAGGCTGTTTTCATTTTGCTTGCAAGTATGTCGGCAGCATATGAGCAATGTGTTAGTGTCATTGCAAATCAACCTAATCTAACTCTTGTCATCACTGTATCATCTTCACTCATTCTCGAGGAGACAAGATTGGAAGGAAGGAAAGCCCCCCTTCAACTACTTCTCCTACCAGTGATACAACAAACCCTCAACACTCAGGTGAGAATAGCTTTGTTGATGGATGGTCAAAAGAAAAAAGTTCAAGACTACAAGGTCTTGTTTCAATTGCAAAAAGAAGGGCCATTTCATCAAGGATTGCTACAAGAAGAAAAGGGATGAGGCGAATGAAGTTAAAGGCAAGAAAGAAGAACCTAAAAAAAGCATGAAGCAATTGTGTAGACACCTTGTTCTATAAAGGTGTACTATTTGATCTTAATTATTGTCATTGGACAATTGTATCTATGTGATAACGAGTGGGAAAATTATCTTTTGTATTTTTTCACTTTGTGTGTCTTGGTCTACACACCCTGTGAGGTATGTATGTAGATCAAGAGAGGGTATTGAAAGATGTGATCTACATTAGTTGTAGGCACACTACCTTAGGTGGGTGGTTTTAATACTTTGTAAGCTATGGGACTATGATGTGATTAATCATAGTGGTCCAAGAGGTGATCTTAGGTAGCTTATGCACATTTTGGATGTGGTGGAGGATGATCTTATGGAAGCAAGTGGCATGCCCACTTGATCTAGGCGCCCCCCCTTAGCTTGATGTATAAATACCCCCACACCCTATGTGAGTAGACACTTCTTTGTTGTAGTCTTTGTGGTGTATTCCTTTGGAGAGAAATAGAGAAGTGAGCCTTTGTGGTGGCAACAATACTCTAGTCATTTTCTCTTGCTTATGCAAGCTTCATTTCTTTGTGAGTAGTCATCTATTCTAGAGGCAAGCCTTCTATGCTTGCTCTCTTGTGAATAGATTGGGAATACTCCTTATTAATGTTTATGTTGTCTCTTGTAATCAAGTAGAGTAATATTTGTGATTATCTTATCTTATGATGTTTGCTAACCACTCTTTTAACCAAAACAAAGTATTTCAAACCTAGGAGCATAACCCTATGGGTTTGAAATACCCAGTACAAAAAAACAAAGTATGTAGATTTTAGAAGATGTTGTATAGGCTGAAAATAGGCCCCTCAATCATGATATGAGCAGATAGATGCTTTATTTGTAAGTGTCGGTCTTTCTAAAAGCCTATCAGTATAGTAGATGCAAGTTTGCATATTTTCTTTAAGGGCATTATAGGCTAAGACAGGACCTTCAAGCATGATATCAAAACCATGCTTTCTTTGTTACTATTCTTTGTACATATTGGTCTTTCTAAAAGCATATCAAATGTAAATTTGTATAGCGGAGCATGTAAATGATCATTTTCCTATATATGGACGGCCTTATTATGTTAGAGTCTCATGAAAAGAGGATCTAACAAGATATTAAGTATAGATTTTGACATGACAAACCCTATGCATTTATGTTTAGGATTGTGGTCTGGCACGATTCAATGGAATCTTCATTTCTTAACAAAAGTATGTAGGAGAAATTTTGAAGGCATTTGGCATGGCTAAGTGTAAGAAGTTAGTGGTTACACCCATGGAGATTGATGTGAAGATATCTAAGGAAGATGCTTTTCCACTTCTTAATATGAAGGAGTTTAGTGGGGAGTTTGATCTTTCTCTGTAATATGCGGCCTAACATCAACTTTGTAGTTAGTGTCAATAAATCAAGCCCGAGAGATGTTGAGAATGCAAGCTCATCGGGATATGGTGGATAGGGGTAGCATGTGGACACCAGTGTAGCAGTGTGTGTGGAAACTAATGGCCGCATCCAGCTAGCCAAGTGTGTGGACATTAGCTTTAGATTATTTTAGTGTGAACTTATCATTTGGAAAATGTGCTATGTTTTGTGGGGTGCAATAAAGGAAATCTATGGAGCTTCTCTAGCCTATGTGTGTTGATGAAATGAGAGCAACTATGGTTTAGGTGTGTCTCTTGTGTATCCCTCTATTCTCCTGAGAGTTATCCTGGCCTAGGTAACTCTCATTAGGGTTTCTTGAGTGAGTAAGCAAGAGGGAGAATTCTAGTTTTGTAACTTTCCATTGAAGCTGTGAAGCACACCAAATCAAAAGATCTGAGACCTTGGCCTATCGGGTAAGGATAGCTAAATACCCTTAACCGGCTTGCATGTGATTTGACAAAGTTTGAGCAAAGAGTGGGAAACCCAAAGCAAGTGAAAAAATAGATTTTTGCAAGCTCTCCATGGAAACTGTGAAGAGGATTATGTGAATGTATGGCATTGTGGAGCATTGTGGGATTGATTTATTTGATTTATATTCAATTGGATATGAGTAGAGATGCATTGACAAGCCATTGAGACAAGTTTTGAGCAAGTGGGAAAGATTTGCAGGCAACATTGAGGCTATGGAAGCTCATAGTGTGTGGAACTTGCAAATGTTGATTCTATGCACCATTGAAGTGATTAGAGTGTTGCTAAGGCTTATGTATCTCACCCCAACCATTACCCAAGGTCAACCAAGAATCATTGAATTAATTAAATCAATTGGAGGCAAGCTTAAAATTAGTGCAAAAATCTACTAGGAGGTAGAAAATTCAAAGAATGTTCAAATGAATGAATACAATGCTCAAGAAATTTAGCAATTGACTCCCAAACATGTATACACCTATGGATGAAACCCATAAGCACTCATTTGGATGTATTGATGCAAAACAAGCTAGATTTAGCAAGATTAACAAGGCTCATATTTGAGATTAGTAAAATAGAGGTGCTTAATCATCAAATGAATCACTCATTTGGTTAAAATCAGTGCAATTAAGCCTATACATGGTAAGAGCAACTTGATACAAAGCCAATGAATGCCTATGCCTAAGATTTTGATGTGATTTAAATGAACTAGAAGTGGATTAGTGCTGGTAGTTGTGATGACAGTTTACAAGTTCCCAATCAAAATATAGAGCTATTTTTTGTATATAATTGACACTTGGTGACCTTGGATGATGTTTATATGTGACATGGAGAATGTGTGGATGTAAAGGCACATGGTATACACTTGATTGGATCATTTTTTGATGATTTTTTACATTAATGAGCTTGTTATTGTGCAGCATTACAAGCTATAGTGGATTGTTTTTGGCATAAAAGGATTGGTCATTTAAACATTCAAAAGAAAAAATCTACTTGGATTCAAATATGTTGGGAATATTGTAGTAACAGTAACACATGTTTGTGATGCATGTCAATTTGGGAAACAAGCAAGGTTGCCATTTCCCAAGGATAGTTAAATGAGTTGAAGACCACTTGAGGTCATGCATAGTGACATTTGGGGTCCCACTCAAACCCAATCAATAAATGGGCAAGTATTACATCACATTTATTGATGATTTCAGCATGAAGACATGGATTTATTTTATGAAAGAGAAGAGTGAAGCATTGGGCAAGTTCAAAGAATTCAAAGCACTTGTGGAAAAGCAATATGTTATTGGATTAAATTCTTGAGGACAAATGGTGGTGGTGAGTACATCTCACATGCATTTGATGCATTCTTGAGAGACCATGGTATTAGACGGAAACTTACATGCAGGTATACTCCTCAACTAAATGGGGATGCTAAGAAAAGAATCATGTGATAGGTGAAGTGGCAAGAGTATTGATGAATGAGAAGAGTATGCCTTTTATTGGGCAGAAGCATGTGCCATACTCGTGTATATCTTGAATAAGACACCTATAGCTACCATACATTAGAGTACTCCTAAGATGAGGATAACATGTTTTAGGCCAGACATTGGGCATCTCAAAGTTTTTGGATGTATTGCCAATGTACATGTGCCGGATGAGAAGAGAGGAAATTGGTCCCAAAGGCTGAGAAGTGCATATTCATTGATTATCACAAGACAGAAAGGCTTACAAATGTTACAATCCAAAAAATGAACAAGTGCTTATATCTAGAAATGTGGTGTTTGATGAGTTGGCAAGTTAGTACAAAAACAAAGATGATGTTATAGTTGATGACCTAGATGAAAATGTGCATGTGAACTTATCAAAAGAGAATTCTGCTTCATTGTTTAGGCCAAGGGAAACATCTAGTGGAAGTTATAATCTAAGACCATGGTTTAGAAGGTTGAGACATGGTAATGTGAGCACAAGTGAAAGTGCTGTTGACAAACGCAAAAATAAGGTTAAAGGAATTGGCATAAAAGAAGGTCGTGAGTCATCTAGTTTGGAAAGTCTAGATGAGGAACTTGGCATCCTAGCCTTATGTACTCTAGGTGTAAGGCAAGAGAGATATGTTCCTCCACATGCTAGAGTACAAGGTGTACAAAGTGATCCATAGGTCTTGACAAGGTCACAAAGGATAAGGTATCAAGTGGAGAGATTGACATATTATGGGTATGCAATGCATTATGCATACATGACATCAATGGTGAAGCATGTGGAACCATTATATTTTGGAGAAGCTATTGGAAAGCATGTATGGGAGAAAGCAATGGACAAAGAAATGGATGCCTTGGCACATAATGATACATGGGACTTGGTTGCATTACCAAGTGGAAAGAATGTCATTGGTTGCAAATGGGTGTATAAAGTGAAATGTCGCAAAGGGATATGCAGATTATGATGAAACATTTATTCCCATTGCTAAGATGGGAATAGTTAGATCTATGATTGCATAGCCTGCGTTAAATGGTTGAAAAATACATCAAATGAATGTAAAGAATGCATTTCTAAATGGTGAATTGCAAGAAGAGTTGTTCATGGAACAACCAAGAGGTTATGTGCATCCCAAATATCCCACACATGTATGTAAGTTGAAGAAGGCCTTATATGGATTAAAGGAAGTACCACATGCTTGGATAGACAAGATAAGCAGGTATCTCATGAGCATTGGTTTTCATGTGGAAACATCAGATTCATCACTATATGCAAAGAAGACAACACATGGTAATGTGGTGATTGTCATCTATGTAGATGACTTGATTGTGATAGGTGATTTAAGAAAGGATATTGCAGCTAATGTGAAAGCTTCATTATGTGGTGGATTTGACATGAAAGACTTAAGAGAATTGAGATACTTTCTTGGCATTAAAGCGGTGAAAACAAAGAAAGGCATTTGGTTAGTCCAAAGGCAGTATGCATTGAATATGCTAGCAAAGTATGGCATGACAAGTTGTAAGCCAATGAGTGCACCATTGGAGCAAAATGTGAAGCTGAGGGACTGATTATGGTGAAGAGATTGAGGATAAGACAATGTATAGAATGATGGTTGGTAGTTTGATATACATAACTATCATTAGACCAGATTTATGCTATGCAATTGGGCTTGTGAGTCAGTTTATGGCAAGGCCCAAGGAAACCACATTTGGATGGAGTGTGAAGAATATTAAGATATGTGAAAGCTAAAACAAATTATGGACTCTTTTATGAGTATGGCAAAGCTATGGATGTTCATGGATATACATACGAGATACATACGCAGATTGGGCATGTAGTTATGACGTGATAGAAGATCTACTAGTGGCTATGCTTTCACATTGGGAAGTGCAGTGATGAGTTGGAGTAGCAACCCACAATTGCTCTATCTAGCACAGAGGTGGAGTATAGAGGAGCAGCCATGGCTGCATATGAGGTGGTATGGCTAAAAAAGCTACTCAAAGATTTGGGACAACAATGCTATGGAAAAGTTATCATACATTGTGATAACATGAGTAGCATATAGTTGGCAAGCAATCCGGTCTATCATGAAAGGACCAAACACATAGAGGGGTGGTTGCAAGATGAGGGTACTCACTTTCGTTCACTTTCTCTAAAATTGGGACATCCATGCATCTCGGGCGGAGTACCTCGATCGTGATATCACCATCAATTAAAACACGACATGTACCTCCCAAGCCTAAAGCGACATATCTCGAACGAGATACCAACTAATGCCATGCTAGTAGGCCTGGGTTTCCAGTCATCATCCATGTCACCAATACAGGTCACCGCCACCACCACAATATCTCGATCGAGATATTCATGCCACTCGGATCCACATTAATGCCACGGTGTCCCCCCTAGGCATATTTGACCAGCCCATCTCCACCGTCCACATATCTCGAACGAGATATTGAAATAAAATCTCGACCATTCATTGAAATACCTCGTTCGAGGTATAGAGATGCATTCTCCACCGTCCACATATCTCGAACGAGATATTGAAATAAAATCTTGACCATTGAAATACCTCGTTTGAGGTATAGAGATGCAATCTCCACCGTCCACATATCTCGTTTGAGGTATAGAGATGCAATCTCCACTGTCCATTCACACACATTGGAAGATGCGATCCCAGCCGTTTAAATATCTCGATCGAAGTATTAAATGAATCTCGACCGTCAAGCATACCTCGATCGTGGTAATGACTTAAAATCTAAGCTGTCCATGTACCTCGAACGAGAGACTAATTTCAAATCTCAGCTGTCCATGTACCTCGAACGAGATACTAATTTCAAATCTCAGCCATCTATCCTTCACCAACCCTAAAATTAAGTGTGTATCTTGGCCGTTTGTCTCACTAACCCTAAAATCCAGAGCGTACATCTTGCAAACCCTAAAGTGCATGATGCCACCAAACCTCGTTCGAGGTTATAAAATCGAAAAACTTTTTTTTTTGCCTCATTGTCAGAAGTCGTTTTCACTCTCCTTACTCTCTTGATTTGGATTAGCATTAGTGGGCCCATTAGCATTGTTTTATAGCTTCATTAGTGCTACTTAGCACTAAGCATTGGACCTTTGTGTTAGGCTTAGGTTTTAGCATGGAGTCACGTGAGGAGCGCCGCTCGTCTATTGTGGACCTCTCACTAGACCGCGAGTTAGCGGCTATCCGTAGAAGTGCTAGAGACACACCGTCTACATTACATATCGTGGCAGACTTGGAGGCGATGCTTTCGTCCCTTCGTAGCCTTCACGATATTGTTTATGTAGATAAGTGGATAGCCCACCATCGCACTGCTCCTGTGTCACATGGCATGACATATCGTTAGGTCTGTGATCTTGGTCTGATTAGGGATGGAGCCTACTTAGATCTTTTCCTCAATAGTCGTGGGATGAGGCCTAGGGCAGGCAAGCCCCTTACTATTTCGTGGTGTTCGCATTCTCGTATGGCGGCACATATCTATAGTTGATATGTTGCCGCATATGGGAGGATGCCGAACAACCGCCAGATTTCCATATACTTCGCAAAGCAATTATATGCAGAGTTTGTCTTAGGGGAGGAGGTGGATTACACTAGCCATCGGTCGGGTGGTGGTGCTGACCGAGGCCATCTCCAGGACCAGGGTAGGCGGCCTCCACCAACCCTTCGTGTGTAGCTCCTGCAGATCCTTCATTTGTGCCTATGTCTACAGTCGAGGTTCTTGGCACCTAGGTTGGCTCGACGTACGGAGTACCACCACGGAGAGCATCTAGCACGTGGTGCGCTTGTTCTCACGATCGATACCGATGATAGATGTCGAGGTATTTACATATTTATTACTTCTTATGTTTTTTTAGTCATTTATTTACATGTTTATATGTATTTTTCTACATTTTTACATGAGCGGCATGGTTGACTGTGTCACGTAGGGTCCCACACCTACCATTGAGAGACTCACTCAGGAGTTGGTAGAGGCGAGAGTGGAGATTGACCGCCTTAGAGCTACATTACAAACGGCAGAGGCAGCTACTGCAGAGGCACGGCATGTGAGAGAGTCTGACATCTAGCAGGTAGGTTTCTTTTGCACATAAAAGAGTTATAATTAAGGTCCTAAGTTATAAATTTCTTTAAGTAATACCTAATGAGAGAGACTAATCAATTATTTTTATGCTTTACTTTTTTTGCGTAGGCTCGGACTGAGGTAGAGAGTTCTAGAGCTAAGGTGCAGCATCACATGATTATGGAGCGGATTGCACAGCATAGGGTAGAGCAGTTGATGCTGCATGTTCGAGAGTTTCACAGATCCTTAGACGTGATAGTGCCCTACTTGCCTTTATATCCACAGCTTGTTATAGAGGTTTTTCGACGACCTCTCCCTCAAGATGCACCACCATTCCTCTGTGATGCATGCTGCGCTCTCTGTATCGAGGACATTAACAGTAATGGTGGATATGCTCTGGGATGTGGACATTTTTTCCATTTGTCTTACATCACCCAGGAGCTAGTACGCTTCAGCATGTCCCTCTTGCCGTGCATGCGTCAACGTAGTGACATAAAGAGTTTTGGGCATTGGTGATCTTCACCCAGGCTTCACTTGAGTAGATGCTAGGACTGGCAGGCCTCTTAATTTTACCTCAGCTCTACTGACTTGGGACTCGACACCGCCGATGACAGAGATCAGGAGCCTGAAGTGCCTCCAGAGATTGAGTGGAGTGCACATGAGTTTGATGCACACCAGAGAGTCGTTCACGAGCCAGATCATAGCATACGAGCATGTGGGTGATGCTGGTCCTAGTGGCACCTCGGCGGGTGATGGTGCCAGCAGCAGTGCTGCTTCTCATGAGCAGCGTGTCCTTATAGCAGAGGAGCTTACACGAGCAGAGTGGCAGACACGTACCATTACTGATTATAGATTTTGGGTTTACAGACAGAGACGTCTTGCAGTAGCACGATGTAGAGAGAGGGAGAGGGCTATAGCAGCTTATGGGACTCGTGAGCTTTCGAGTACACCGGCACCAGCTCATGATCTTGCCTTTGAGGCAGACCTCCCCGTAGATATTCGACGACCCCCACAGCCGACACAGCCTCCTCGATGTGCACAACAGCCTAGACGCGCACGTTGACCAGCAGCAGCCTCCTTGACGTGCACAGCAGCCTAGACGCGCACGTCGACCAGCAGTTAGAGATGAGGATTTTGATTGGGTTGCCATTGATAGTGACTAAACTCAGACTAGCTGGGTTAGCTCACTTACATTGTACTTAGATTTATGGGCACTGACTAACCTCAGACTAGCTGGGGTAGCTCATTTTCATTCTGATGTACTTATTTGATGTTTATATCATTATGAGTTTTTTCATTATTGAATATCATTACATTTTAGTTGATGTTCTTGATTTTTTTAAATTTTTTAACACTTTGGCTATCATATTGTTTGTTGAAAATCTCCATGCCATCGTACCCAAACATGCTCCGATGGGGGGAACCAAACTTTGCAACAAGCATGTAGGGGGGAGCCCACCCCCACATGCTTGCAAAGTTTGGTCATGATCGGAGCATATTTGGGTTAGTAATTAGTGCCCAGTGTGGATTTTTCAAGTCTCTTGGTGCTTAAGAGGCCATGGTAAATCCAGGCCTTCCCCATACCATCGTACCCAAACATGCTCTGATGGGAACCAAACTTTGCAAGCATGTGGGGGGAGCCCACCCCCACATGCATGCAAAGTTTGGTCATAATCAGAGCATGTTTGGATTGAAAATTAGCGTCCAGTGCAGATTTTTCAAGTCTCTTGGTGCTTAAGAGGCCATGGAAAATCCGGGCCTTCCCCATACCATCGTACACAAACATTTTCTGATGGGAGCCAAACTTTGCAAGCATGTGGGAGGGGCCCACCCCCACATGTTTACAAAGTTTGGTCACAATCGGAGCATGTTTGGATTGGTAATTAGCGGCCAGTGTAGATTTTTCAAGTCTCTTGGTGCTTAAGAGGCAATGGAAAATCCGGGCCTTCCCTATACCATCGTACCCAAACATGCTCCGATGGGGACCAAACTTTGCAAGCATTTGGAGAGACCCACCCCCACATGCTTGCAAAGTTTGGTCACAATCGGAGCATGTTTGAATTAGTAATTAGCACCCAATGCAGATTTTTCAAGTCTCTTGGTGCTTAAGAGGCCATGGAAAATCCGGGCCTTTCCCATACCATCATACACAAACATGCTTCGATGGGGACCAAACTTTGCAAGCATGTGGGGGGGACCCACCCCCACATGTTTACAAAGTTTGGTCACAATCGGATTGGTAATTAGCGCCCAGTGTAGATTTTTCAAGTCTCTTAAGAGGCCATGGAAAATCCGGGCCTTCCCCATACCATCATACCCAAACATGCTCCGATGGGAACCAAACTTTGCAAGCATGTGGGAGGGGCCCACCCCCACATGTTTGCAAAGTTTAGTCACAATCGAAGCATGTTTGGATTGGTAATTAGCGCCCAGTGTGGATTTTTCAAGTCTCTTGGTGCTTAAGAGGCCATGGAAAATCCAGGCCTTCCCCATACCATCGTACCCAAACATGCTGTGATGGGGGGAACCAAACTTTGCAAGCATGTGGGGGGGAGCCCACCCCCACATGCTTGCAAAGTTTGGTCATGATCAGAGCATGTTTGGGTTAGTAATTAGTGCCTAGTGTGGATTTTTCAAGTCTCTTGGTGCTTAAGAGGCCATGGAAAATCCGGGCCTTCCCCATACCATCATACCCAAACATGCTCCAATGGGAACTAAACTTTGCAAGCATGTGTGGGGAGCTCTCCCCACCCCCATATGCATGCAAAGTTTGGTCATAATTGGAGCATGTTTGGATTGGTAATTAGCGCCCAGTGCGGATTTTTCAAGTCTCTTGGTGCTTAAGATGCCATGGAAAATCCGGGCCTTCCCCATACCGTCGTACACAAACATGCTCTGATGGGAACCAAACTTTGCAAGCATGTGGGAGGGGCCCACCCCCACACGTTTGCAAAGTTTGGTCACAATCGGAGCATGTAGCGGCCAGTAAGGATTTTTCAAGTCTCTTGGTGCTTAAGAGGCAATGGAAAATCCGGGCCTTCCCCATACCATCGTACCCAAACATGCTCCGATGGGGGCCAAACTTTGCAAGCACGTGGGGGGGACCCACCCCCACATGCTTACAAAGTTTGGTCATAATTGGAGCATGTTTGAATTGGTAATTAGCGCCCAGTGCGGATTTTTCAAGTCTTGGTGCTTAAGAGGCCATGGAAAATCCGGGCCTTCCCCATACCATCATACTCAAACATGCTCTGATGGGGACCAAACTTTGCAAGCATGTGGGGGGGACCCACCCCCACATGGGGACCAAACTTTGCAAGCATGGGGACCAAACTTTGCAAGCATGTGGCGGGGACCCACCCCCACATGCTTGCAAAGTTTGGTCACAATCGGAGCATGTTTGAATTGGTAATTAGCGCCCAGTGCAGATTTTTCAAGTCTCTTGGTGCTTAAGAGGCCATGGAAAATTCGGGTCTTCCCCATACCATCATACCCAAACATGCTCCGATGGGAATTAAACTTTGCAAGCATGTGGGGAGGGCCCACCCCCACATGTTTGCAAAGTTTGGTCACAATCGGAGCATTTTTGGATTAGCGCCCAGTGTGGATTTTTCAAGTTTCTTGGTGCGTCAGAGGCCATGGAAAATCCGGGCCTTCCCCGTACCATCGTACCCAAACATGCTCTGATGGGGAGCAAACTTTGCAAGCACGTGGGGGTGGGCCCCTCCCACATGCTTACAAAGTTCGGTCATGATCGGAGCATGTTAGGGTTAGTAATTAGCGCCTAGTGCGGATTTTTCATCAAGTCTCTTGGTGCTTAAGAGGCCATGGAAAATCCGGGCCTTCCCCATACCATCGTACCCAAACATGCTTCGATGGGAACCAAACTTTGCAAGCATGTGGAAGGGGCCCACCTCCACATGCTTGCAAAGTTTGGTCACAATCAGAGCATGTTTGGATTGGTAATTAATGCCCAATGCGGATTTTTCAAGTCTCTTGGTGCTTAAGAGGCCATGGAAAATCCGGGCCTTCCCCATAGCATCGTACCCAAAACATGCTCCGATGGAGACCAAACTTTGCAAGCATGTGGCGGTGGGCCCCTCCCACATGCTTGCAAAGTTTGGTCATGATCGGGAGCATGTTCAGGTTAGTAATTAGCGCCCAGTGCGGATTTTTCAAGTCTCTTGGTGCTTGAGAGGCCATGGAAAATTCGGGCCTTCCCCATACCATCGTACCCACAAACATACTCCAATGGGAACCAAACTTTGCAAGCATGTGGGAGGGGCCCACCCCCACATGCTTGCAAAGTTTGGTCATAATCAGAGCATGTTTGGATTGGTAATTAGCATCCAGTGCGGATTTTTCAAGTCTCTTAGTGCTTAAGAGGCCATGGAAAATCCGGGCCATCCCCATACCATCGTACCCAAACATGCTCCGATGGGGACCAAACTTTGCAAGCATGTGGGGGTGGGCCCTCCCACATTTCTGCAAAGTTTGGTCATGATCGGAGCATGTTCGGGTTAGTAATTAGCGCCTAGTGCAGATTTTTCAAGTCTCTTGGTGCTTAAGAGGCCATGGAAAATCCGGGACTTCCCCATACCATCATACCCAAACATGCTCTGATGGGAACTAAACTTTGCAAGCATGTGGGAGGAACCTACCCCCACATGCAAATTTTGGTGACAATCAGAGCATGTTTGAATTTGTAATTAGCGCCCAGTGTGGATTTTTCAAGTCTCTTGGTGCTTAAAAGGCCATGGAAAATCCGGGCCTTCCCCATACCATCGTACCCAAACATGCTCTGATGGGGACCAAACTTTGCAAGAATATGGGGGGAACCCACCCCCACATGCTTGCAAAGTTTGGTCACAATCGGAGCATGTTTGGATTAGTAATTAGTGCTCAGTGCGGATTTTTCAAGTCTCTTGGTGCTTAAAAGGCCATGGAAAATCCGGGCCTTCCCCATACCATCGTACCCAAACATACTCCCATGGGGACCAAACTTTGCAAGCATGTGGGGGGGACCCACCGCCACATGCTTGCAAAGTTTAGTTACAATCGGAGAGCATGTTTGGATTAGTAATTAGTGCCCAGTGCGGATTTTTCAAGTCTCTTGGTGCTTAAGAGGCCATGGAAAATCCGGGCCTTCCCCATACCATCGTACCCAAACATGCTCTGATGTGGGGACCAAATTTTGCAAGCATGTGGGGGTGGGCCCCTCCCACATGCTTGCAAACTTTGGTCATGAATCGAAGCATGTTCGGGTTAGTAATTAGCATCCAGTGCGGATTTTTCAAGTCTCTTGGTGCTTTAGAGGCCATTGAAAATCCGGGCCTTCCCCATACCATCGTACCCAAACATGCTCCAATGGGGACCAAACTTTTCAAGCATGTGGGGGGGAGGCCACCCCCACATGCTTGCAAAGTTTGGTCATGATCGGAGCATGTTCGGGTTAGTAATTAGCGCCCAATGCTTGTAAAGTTTGGTGATTTTCAACAAACAATATGGTGATGGTGATTTTCAACAAACGATATGATAGCCAAAGTGTCAAAAAATCAGAAAACTATGAACATCAACTAAAATGCAATGATCCTCAATAAAATGAGAAAACCCATAATGATATAAACATCAACTAAGTACATCAGAATGTGAGCTAACATAGCCACTCTAGGTTTAGCCACTAACTCAAAAGATCAAGGTATTTTGAAAATGAGCTACCCCAGCTATTTTGAGATTAGTCACTCCCAAAAAATCTAATTACAATGTAAGTGAGCTAACCCAGCTAGTCTGAGTTTAGTCACTATGAAGATAGAGATCTAGTCAGCAGTACCCTCTCTAGCTCTCAACTGCTCTAGAATGCTCTCATGGTCATCCACTCAAAGCCGAAAACGAGGGTGAGAACTGTGTTTTTGGCTCTGTACTCGATCAAGAGTGAGCCTGGTAGTAACCACTAGATGAGAGAACTGAAATGCCTCTAACTCCCACTTCCACTACTGGAACTCATCAAGACTCTCTCGATGAAGTCAAATCTGCTGGTAGAACTAGCTTGCCACAATCATGCTATGGGCGTCAAAAGAAAACCCATGATCATCCACTGTATCCTGGGGTCAAGGATACACTTTGGCCTAGTGCAACCATCAGATAGTAGTCTACTCCCTCGCTATTTCCCTCACCGGCAATAACAGCAAATACATCACCCTCCTGTAGCAAATCTGTTAGGTCATCATAACTGACCATGAACGCAGGACCTGTGTGCTCATCACACAACACTGGATGTGAAGGATGCTCGGGGGAGAGGAATGTCTGTATCCATGCATCTTCCTATCCTCTCGAGGCACAATGTGACCAATCGCCATCCATACATGCTCCACAGAAGCATGCAAACCGTCGTGTGTAAATAGTGGGGACCGCCATGCACGTGCTCCTGATGGAATGTAAGCCCAAGGTGCCAGGTACTGTGTCACAATCATGGGAGGCTCTACGGTCAATCATGCCACCATCCACATGCCAAAAAAATCTCCTGACAATCCGAGCATCACGTTTGGGATACGATGATACTGCACTCCCACACAAATGTTGGAAGCACCACTCGACTACGTGGCCCACATCTTTGAACCGCTTCGCAGCTGATGACGCCTCAGGGCACGTTTCACACACGCGCCCGCACCATCATGCTCTCCCTTCCCGTGACCAGTCTCAGAGAATGACCAAATCACTGGGATACGAAACTGCACATGCCACCTATAAATCCATAAAACAAAGTCTTAGTTATTGTTTTCTTTAAGATGTTGTAGTGAATTTAGTTTAATTGTGAATATAAGAGAACCATAAGTACTACCTGTAGAGCCAATAGAATTGTCGTGAGAGACGACTTGTACTGTGCGCCACAACCATCCGACCAAACCCATCGCTGGCCACGTATGATCCCACAATCTCGTAAAAAATCATCATGGAGACGAAAACAGTGTTGCACAAAATGTGCATCATGTGAACGATCATCACTGATATAGAAATGATACTCTCACAAATAATGACATGGATCTCGGGGGTACTCGCTATCCCATCTACATGAACCTCTGCATGTCGATAGCTAATGTGGACCATAATAGCAACCTGGTGAGGTAAGACGATTAGGACACAAAAAATCAAATAAGTAATATAGCTCAAACATGAAACAAATATTATGAAATATAACCATTACCTGCTCTGAGAAGTAATACTCAGATTGTATCTCCTGAAAAGGTGTGAAGGTGTAGTTCTCTGCAAAATCAATCATAGAGACAACCACACCAATAGGAAACACTGCTAAGCATGCTCGTCGGAACTGATGATCCTGCCACTTGGCACAATGACTGTGCCGTATATAGGGGTAGATTTGCTCCCTAAATGTGGCTGTGAAGTGACAACGTGGTGTATGTTTGTCCACGAGCTGCAACTTCCTAGACTGTCCCACCACTTTGGAGCTGGTGTGTCACATACTCCTAACGTTGCCATGGCACTACCTCGTCACTTGCATCAAGATCTACCATCTGTAGATGTGCAAGTGAACCACATGATGTGCAATTGCTCTCCACACAAGGCATCTATGGAACTGGGCATCCTCCGTTGCGTGCACACAAAAGAGAGTGGATGAAATCACGAGGACTACGAGGCAACTCTCTATGCTCACTAAGAGAACGGAACACGTCATAAAAAAGTTTGAACTCAACATGGTAGCGACAACAACATGTGTCACACTAACGTGAGTATCTCTCACAAACCAAGGCTTACACCCCTCAAATGACCTTTGCCCAATTTTAAGCTCTGGATACGAAGCCACAAACTGAGAATACAACTCTGTTTGGGTCATTTCAAGAAAGCAAGCACTGTGCTCAATGAACACTCCTCTTGTCACTCTCTTAAGCAAAGCTTTCTTGAAAACTGGCCAGGCAAGATAATTCTCCTCCCAAAAACTTTCTATCAAGGCTCTAGTGGTTTCATCTAGTAGGCGATCATGCCTAGCTACACCAATACTCACCCACAAATCACCAACCTCATTGGCATCTAAACTGTCATCTAATAGACCCAACTCTAAGTGCGTGTGGTGCTATGGAAAGGATGCGAGATGTGGCACTCACCTTACCCTCCTTCATTTGGGAGCTACTTATGGCTGCCACAATAGCCCGTCGAGTAGCCAAAGCGTCCGTAGAGTTCCTCTTCTTGTTAACTATAGGAATGACGAACACTTTGTAGCACCGCCATGTCAGCTGTACTCTCTCTTCGACCTCCACTATCGGAAAGCACCCTAAAGTTGGCCATGTTGGGCAGATCGATCAAAGCATCAAGCACGCATGCTTGTGATGAAGGCGTGAGGTCTTTGAAATAGGAATGGAAGATTGCATGGGCACGACGATGTGCCCCTGACTTAGATAGTTCTTTCCTATCCACACGATTGGGCGCCCAAAGGAGGGGGTGGGTTCTTGTAGAAGAGAAGGGGACTCAGGAAGAGCGGGTTCATGTGGATTATCTAAACTAAGGGGTAGTGGGGGGGGAAGAGGGCGGAGGGAGAGGAAGTGGAAGAGGAGGAGCAAGGCTTGGATCATCGCCAACGGAAGGTGTTGCTCGTTGACGTGCTCTCCACTCTCTCTTTCTCTCACACGAGCTACCCTTTTCCTCTCCTCCTCTTGAACTTGGTGGATGGCTAGTCCTATCACGTTTCCGACTCCTACGACTTTGAGAACCCATTCTCAAGGAAGCTAAGAGAGAAAAAATTATGAAGGCTCAATGATGGGATAGTACTAGAGATAAGTGTGGGATAGTACTAGAGATGTGTGATTATATAAAAAAAATATTTAAAAAAATATATTTTTTTAAATTGAATAACACGAACTTTAAAAATAATATTATTGATCTAATTTCAAAATATAATCCTTTAAAATTAGTGATTTTAAATTCTTTTATTTAATAAGTTATATATATTTTATTATTTAAAATTTTATATTCTATTTCTCTAAATTACTAAATTAACTTTTTTAAAAATATATTTTTGAAAAAAAGGGGAGGTGGGAAGGAGGTGCCACGTGTCACATGCATGCATGACACGTGGCATTCTCTTGACATGTGACACTATTATGGTTGATGTGGCGATTCCATGATGTGGCATACCATGTCACCAAGTGCGAGGTGGCATGCAAAGGTGGCAAGAAGATGTGGCATTAATGATGACTAGGATGATGAGGTGGGGAGTCAACTAGGTTGACCATGTTGACATGGAGGGTGGAGGTGGCAAGCTGTTTATGTGGATCCTCTCGAAGCTGATGTGGACATAAAGTGGCATGCATATATAAGATTTGTGCCTACCCAAGCCTCACACATGGAATGATATCTAAGCTTTGAAGTTTACCAAGCCTAGATTTCCAAACCTAACTAGGATTGGTTTTAGACTTGAAAAGGGGAGAGTGGACACAATATGGAAATTTTCAATTGGGAGGATTGAAAATGGACCTTCTCATACTCAAATTAAGCCAAATTTTTTTTTATTATAAATTCATGGCAATAAGCGTATTGATCCCTAGAGTTTTTAGATTGAAAGATTCAATATTTGATTTTCTAAAATTAAATTACAATTGATTTAATGGGCCTCTCACAGTCATAACAAAATTTCCAAAGTAAATCTACAAAAATCCAATCGTTAGATTTGTAATTTTATCTTATACCCACATTATACTAATATTTTCCAATATAATCATCACTAGATCCATACAATTTGAGCATTTTAAATGGTAGATGTAGTGGGAGGACAACATAGTATGTTTTTTAACAATTCTAATACATTTTAAATAATATAGAAAATAGTAGAACACATCAAAAATTACTTGATAAATCAAGTTAAGCTCTATGTTATTTGTATTTGTGATATGCAAAGTGGGAACATTATATGAGCAATAATGTAAAAGTTATAGGTAATTTACTCTCACTCACTGTACATGTCTAAACCTCCGACAAGGCCTGTATACAATTTTGGTTCCCAAAGAAAAGGGGATTTGCAATTATTGGATATTCGATCAGATTATAGTTTTAGGTGCCCAACTTTGCATATGATGTTTCATTAGAAGACCTTGAAGTGAAACTCCTTGGTGGCTAACTAGGAGAGATTGGCTATTCTTCTTGAAAAAATGCATGTTTTTCGGCCAAAGCCAAGGGCGCCCACTACATGAAACTAGATAAACTCATCTTGCAACCACCCAGAGATCCACTATGATTTCATCAGGGAGAAAGTGTTAGATGGATAGATCTAGAGTTAACATATATGAAGAATAGGTTGCAAATATCTTTACCAAACCACTTGGTAAAGAGAAGTTTGAGTACTTCAAAGATAGGCTTGGACTACATGAGATGGATAAAGTGAGCTTGAGGGGGAGTGTTGAGAATGCAAGCTCATTGGGATGTGATGGATAACAGTAGCATGTGGACACCAGTCTAGCAGTGTGTATGTGGTAATAATGGCTGCATCCAGTTGGCCAAGTGTGTGGACATTAGCTTTAGGTTATTTCAATGTGAAATTATAATTAGGAAATTGTGATGTGTTTTGTGGAGTGCAATGAAGGAAAGCTATGGAGCTTCTCTACTTGTTTGTGTTCATGAAATGAGGGCAACTATGGTTTAGGTGTGTCTCCTGTGTATCCCTCTATTCTCTTTTCAAGAGAACCACTGGAAGGCAAATGAATGCATGTATTAAAGTACATCAAAGGTACCATTGAGTATGGCATCACTTACACATTGGCAATACCTTGACAGGATTTTGTGACTCGAATTGGGCAGGAGATTATGAGAGCAAAAAATCCATTTTTGGTTACTTTTTTTAATTGGAATTGGAATTACATCCAGGATCAACAAGACGGTGTATATCCCATGTAATCTATTTTTTGGTTACTATTTTTAAATTAGATTTGGAATTACATCCTAGACCAACAAGATAGTGGCTATCCCAACTAAGATAGTTGGTGGCTATCCCATCCCTAGTTTCCCATGTAATCTAGTAGCCCTTCCCCATGTAGGCCACCTCCTTGCTGATGCCCCACCATGTATTCCCCCAATGTACTCTTCCTACACCTCAGTTTTAACATTGAATGAAGGCCACTCCCTCTACTCATTCTCAGCCCACCTATCCAGTACTTTAATTCTAAGAGTAGGTTTACAGAGATGATTTAAGACCAACATGTTAAGAATAGGGTAGTAAAAGGTAAATAGGTTGAGAAATATGGCAATAACTTGTAATAACACAAAATTGCTAGTAAAAGCTAAAGATCTAAAAATCCTATGAAAAATTAATAATTTGATGTATGATGCTTACATGACCCATGAAATTTACTCAAAAAGTGTATGCTTACATGTGAATACAAAAAATATGGCTTTTTAGAAGGTCCACTTATGATGTTTATAGCTATAAGAGATTTATTCTATATTAACCCTTAATGTATTATGTAAACTTACATGGCATAATGTGTGTATATGCACGTGTGCATTCATTAGATTGAAATAACTCTTCAAGCTCAAGCACGATGTAAATGGAAGTCACAAAGGAATACATGGTAATGTTTGTAATGAGACTTCCTTTACCGTGAACCCTAAACCAATTGGTCTTTACATGAGATGGATGTAAAGAATGCACTAACCCTAAACCAATTGGTCTTTACATGAGATGGATGTAAAGAATGCACTCTTACATTATGATTTGCAAGAAGAAGTTTACATGATGTAGCCACTAGGTTATGAGATTAATGCACATCTAGATTTTGTTTGTAGGTTATGCAAAGCCTTGTATAGCTTGAAGCAAGCACCCATAGCATGGTTAGACAAGATCGGGGAGTATCTTGTTAGCGTTGGATTTTAAATATCAAATGCATATTTCTCAATTTATGTAAAAAAGACAAATAGAGGGATCATGATATTAGTCATTTATGTGGATAACTTGATTATCGCCGATGATAGTGACATTGATATACATGATGTCGGGATGCTTTTGAAGTAGCAGCTTGAGATGAAAGATTTGGGTGAGCTATGGTATTTTCTTAGTATAGAGGTGGTGAGATCACCTAACTTGACTTTGGATCAATTGCATATATGTTCACATTTCTTTTTTTCTTTCTTATTGCTATGTTTTACACAATGATGTATCAAAATTAGTCTAGTACTTAAATGAGACCTACTTAAGTTTAGTACCATAATGAGGCCGAGCCTTTAGTATAGTGAAAATTTACCTTAGCCTAGGACTCACCATGGAAAACATATCCAATATATGGATGTCAAGAAAGCCTTATTGGGTAAAAAGTCACAATGAAACAAGCTGATCATAGGTATTACCATCTCAAGAAGGGGGTTATTATTTAGAAGGGGATTATAAGGGTTGGAGCATGTGCACTAGGCATGGTTTAATAAAACAAATAAGTTATTTAGAAGGGGATTATAAGGGTTGGAGCATGTACACTAGGCATGGTTTAATAAAACAAATAAGTTAAAGAATGTGTTTAGATCTTGGGATAATAGTACTTGTTGCTCTTTGTTAAGGTAAAAGCCAAATATGTGGAATTGGGCCCAAATACATATACCTTATCATAAAAGGAATATAAACACACTTGATGATGCAACTTACAAGCATGTAACCTCATCAAAAATTGAATAAACCCAGTTGATGCTGGTTATAGGACAACTTACAACAAGCATATGATTGGGAAAATCTTAAACCATGAGGGAGATGGACATAAAATCATGCAGATTTTCTCAAAACCAAAGCCCACCAACCCAAGTTACACAGAGAGAGTGTATGGTGTGAGAAAACAGACGGCATCAGGTATTTCCTAGGACAAAGAAGACATTTCCTAGGACAAAGAAGACAAACATGTGGCAGATATTGGCAAATCCATATGATATTGCTAATCCAACCATGATGTATAACCTACAATTTCAAAATGAGAAGATGAGTGAGGGGGAATTGATGATGCTTTTCTCACAAGGATGACAACTCCACTATAGTGGTGGGGATAGCTATACCATTCAAGGAGCTGGTAAGTCCTTGTAGTCACTCATATTGAAATTTTTCTCTTCATCACTTCTCTCTTCAGAAGATCTATTAGGCCAAAGCCTTTGATTTTTAAGGAGTTCAAACTCCATGATAAAGGAGGAAGACTAGAAGTATAAAATTCTAGTGGGAACCCATCAAATAAGGGGAGACACAATGGGAAGGCTCTGGCGGCCCATATCAAATAAGGGGAAACACAATGGGAAATAAAAGGATGAAGAAAGTCAAGTATTTCAACTATATCAAGAAAGGGCATTTAACTAATAAGTGAAAAAAAGAAGTTGCAAGAAAATTCCCAAAATAGTGCATTAACGAATAATTAAACATAATAGTCTAGTAGCATCATAACGACTAACCACAAAGGCTATCATTGATTTCCAACACCCCTCCTCAATTTCCACCCATTTGTGAACTATCTCTTTGGTCCAACACTAAGTTGATAAAGATCTCTCTCTCTCTCTCTCTCTCTCTCTCTTAGAAATCGTTGTAAAGGTATCCGCACAATTCTTATAGATCTCTCCCAAGAGTTGTTGCAATTATATCCCCACTTCTTAAAGATCTCTCCTAAGAGCCATTGTAATTATATCCCCACTTCTTGCAGCTCTCCCAAGAGCTATTGTAAATATATCCACATAATTCTCTATTATTTCAAGCATTAGACTATAGCTAGACTACACACTACAGGTTAACCTCTCCATCCAAGATCAGCTCATGCACAAGTGATATTGTATCTCAATATGCTTTGCATGAGTGAGGAGCATCAAGTCCTTCACAAATTCCATGCAACTTTGATTGTCACACAACAACTCATTTGGATTCTCTTGAGCCAATGGCATGTCCATGCCCCAAAATTCTCCTAAACTAGACTACTTCACGCATAACATAGCATGCTACCTTCTTGTACTCAGTAGCCTTTGTAGAAGAAAGTGCCATTTTAGGTTATTTCTTACTAATCTAGGAAGTAATTCTAGAGCCCATTGAGAAACAATAATCAGTAAGATGACTCCCTCCATGCAATCACAATCTCTTATCCAATCCGAGTCACAACATCCGCTCAAAGCTCTTGCACATGATAACATTACAAATGTATTTCAACACCTACCTATTCCACAATGGTTCTCTTGAGGTTGATTTTTTGAGAACCTACACAACACACCAAGATCAGCTCGTGTACAAGTGATATCATATCTCAATATGCTTTGTGTGAGTGTGGAACATTAAGTCCTCCACAAATTTCATGCAACTTTGATTATCACACAACAACCTAGTTGGATGCTCTTGAGCCACATCCGTCTCCCAAAATTCTCCTCAACTAGACTGCTTCATAGAAAGCATAGCAGTATGTTGCCTTCTTGTACTCATCAAACAAACTATATAGAAGGAAGTGACATTTTAGGTTGCTTCTTATTGATCTAGGAAGTAATTCTAGACCTCAGTGTGAAACAGTAATAAGAAAGATGACCTCCTACTCTCATAATCTCTTGTCCAATCTGAGTTACAAAATCCAGTCAAAGCTCTTACATGTAGGTGACATCATATGAATGTATTTTAACACCAACATTAGATGTCCTTGCTCAACACATCAAGTACAAAGCTGATGTTTGTCGCTCATGTATTGACTTCATAAGAAGATTAAACTACCCACCAACTTCATGTACTTTTTCATATTCATAAGAGAGGAGAAGTGTCTTTCCTACAAGAAAATTTGGATTAAGCTATATAGGGGTGCTAATTGACTTGCATTTGGCCATACACCAAATGCATGTTAACTTATTATGTTGAGAAATGAATATGTAATTTGTCTCTTCATAATAAAAATACATAGATACAAGTGCATGCAAAAGTGATTTCCCTTCTCTCAGAGAAGAAAAGGAGAAACACTCTCTTCTCCTAGGGAAGAAGCCCCCAATATTATCATTGCTAAAGTCACATTTGTTTAGATAGAGCTTTACATCATCACCTCAAAATCATTCCAATCATAACCCATACATTCAAGAGACTGGATGTCACCTAGGAAGGGTGTGTGATGTTAACACAATCAACACTTTGATTGGGTTCACGAGAAGTAAAGGAAAAGATGGGTGAGGATAACATTTTTGGAAGCTCATTAGAGTTTGGTATCCATGTTATATAAAAACCTACATGTCAATCAAAAGGAGTTTCTTTCGGCATGGACTCAAAAGGGGTGTTTTATGCCATGTGTGCCAATGCTTAATGTGTCGGAGAGTCGAGTCTGAGAGGGTCAAGATGCCTAGTAAATTACTTCCATTTTATGTACCTCAGATGAATTGGGAATATATAAGCATGGATGTCATTATAGGGTTTCCACCATCGGTCAACTCAAGATATGATTCCATCTTTGTGGTAGCGGATAGATTAGCCAAGGTTACCCATTTGATTCCCACTAAGAAGACTTATACTTCATTAGATGTTGCCATAGTATTCTTAAAAGAGATATCTAGACTACATGGGTTACCCAAATGAATTGTAAGTGATAGAGATGCCAAATTTACTTCAAGGTTTTGGATCACTTTCTTTGAGGTAGTAGGTACTTCACTAGACTATGGGCAAAACTGATAGGGTTAATTGAGGATATTATTCAATCCTACTATGGCCATGAACCCAAAAGATGGATTAATTACTTACATTTGTTGATGGAATTTGCATATAATGCTTCTTATCATTACATCATAGGAATGAATCCCTTTAAAGCACTCTATGGACAGGATTGCCTTACACCATTGACTTTCTCAAACCCAACGAGTAGAGGTGTCAAAGCAGATGCTAGATGAAATGGATCACTAGATGCAGATCATTAAAAAAGGTACCCAAGATGAGAAGAAGCAATATGTAGACCAAAGGAGGTCCACCAAAATATTTGAAGAAGGGGACATGGTGTTTCTCCGGTTATCCTTGGGGAAGTATAGGAAACTCTCCCCTAGATACTATGGGCCCTATGTGATCTCCAATAAGATAGGGGATCAAGCATATGAACTTTTGTTACCTCCTCACCTAAAGGTTCACAACCTTTTCCATGTCATCTTGCTTAACAAGTATGTACCAAATCCTAGCCATATACTAGATGATGAGTAGATCATTTTCCTAGCTCAAGGGTAGGTAGAGCTATAACCCAAGATAATTTTCGATGTCTAGCAGAAACCTCTTAGAAATAAGACCTTGAGAGAGTGCTTTAAAGGGATTCATTCCTATGACGGTGTCTATCCCATGTAATCTATTTTTTGGTTACTTTTTTTTAAATTAGATTTGGAATTACATCCTAGACCAACAAGATAGTGGCTATCCCAACTAAGATAGTTGGTGGCTATCCCATCCCTAGTTTCCCATGTAATCTAGTAGCCCTTCCCTCCTTGCTGATGCCCCACTGTGTACTCTTCATACACTCAGTTTTAACATTGAATGAAGGCCACTCCCTCTACTCATTCTCAGCCCACCTATCCATTACTTTAATTCTAAGAGTAGGTTTAGAGAGATGATTTAAGACCAACATAAGAATAGGGTAGTAAAGGTAAATAGGTTGAGAAATATGGTAATAACTTGTAATAACACAAAATTGTTAGTAAAAGCTAAAGATCTAAAAATCCTATGAAAATTTAATAATTTGATGTATGATGCTTACATGACCCATGAAATTTACTCAAAAAGTGTATGCTTACATGTGAATACAAAAAATATGGCTTTTTAGAAGGTCCACTTATGATGTTTATAGCTATAAGAGATTTATTCTATATTAACCCTTAATGTATTATGTAAACTTACATGGCATAATGTGTGTATATGCACGTGTGCATTCATTAGATTGAAATAACTCTTCAAGCTCAAGCACGGATTAAATGGAAGTCACAAAGGAATACATGGTAATGTTTATAATGAGACTTCCTTTACCGTGAACCCTAAACCAATTGGTTTTTACATGAGATGGATGTAAAGAGTGCACTCTTACATTATGATTTGCAAGAAGAAGTTTACATGATGATGTAGCCACCAGGTTATGAGATTAATGCACATCTAGATTTTGTTTGTAGGTTATGCAAAGCCTTGTATAGCTTGAAGCAGGCACCCATAGCATGGTTAGACAAGATCGAGGAGTATCTTATTAGCGTTGGATTTTAGATATCCAATGCATATTTCTCAATTTATGTAAAAAAGATAGATAGAGGGACCAGATGAAAGATTTGGGTGAGCTATGGTATTTTCTTAGTATAGAGGTGGTGAGATCACCTAACTTGACTTTTGGATCAATTGCATATCTGTTCACATTTCTTTTTTTCTTTCTTATTGCTATGTATTACACAATGATGTACCAAAATTAGTCTAGTACCGAAATGAGACCTACTTAAGTTTAGTACCATAATGAGACCGAGCCTTTAGTATAGTGAAAATTTACCTTAGCCTAGGACTCACCATGGAAAACATATTCATTATATGGATGTCAAGAAAGCCTTATTGGGTAAAAAGTCACAATGAAACAAGCTGATCATAGGTATTACCATCTCAAGAAGGGGGTTATTATTTAGAAGGGGATTATAAGGGTTGGAGCATGTGCACTAGGCATGGTTTAATAAAACAAATAAGTTATTTAGAAGGGGATTATAAGGGTTGGAGCATGTACACTAGGCATGGTTTAGTAAAACAAATAAGTTAAAGAATGCGTTTAGATCTCGGGATAATAGTACTTGTTGCTCTTTGTTAAGGTAAAAGCCAAATATGTGGAATTGGGCCCAAATAGGGATATACAATGTGTGAAAAAGGAATTCAATTAATTACTCTAGGTATGGCTTTTTTATTTTTCCAAGGTTATTATAAGGTTTTAAAGCCTTTCGTGCATTTTGTCCAACATAAATTGATCTTAAACGTTGTTTGTCTCGTGTCCTTTCCGTTATTTTTTGCCACCCCTCTCTCTACGTTTTTGATAGCAACGGACCGACAGCGCTCTCTCTCTCTCTCTCTCTCTCTCTCTCTCTCTCTCTCTAGGTAATGATCACCAGAAATGGACGACTTTATCTCTCTTTCATGAAGTGGTAAGGGATTGGTGTCTCTTGCAAGCAGAGATGACGACGGTTTGCCACAGCCTGTAAGCACATAGTTACAACACGAGGAAGGATAAGGCTTGTGTGCGTCTCAGAGTCGATGTTCTTTGCCCACAAGCTTTCAGGGAGAGGGACATGCGTCCTCTTGTGCATGCTCAACAATGTTTTCATCCTTTTGTGCCTCTCCAACAACACTCAGAGATGATGTATGGTCCCTCTTTCTCAAATTTTACGAATATGAATCCATAGGATTTTTCCTCATAAAAAAGAAAAAATATCAATGGAAGCAAATCCCTCATCAGTGCAGACATTTGGGAGTTTTGAATTTTCAGAGTCATTAGAGTCATTAGAGTCATAAAAGGAATATAAACACACTTGATGATGCAACTTACAAGCATGTAACCTCATCAAAAATTGAATAAACCCAGTTGATGCTGGTTATAGGACAACTTACAACAAGCATACGATTGGGAAAATCTTAAACCATGTAACCTCATCAAAAATTGAATAAACCCATTTCATGAGATGGATCATGGCACGACATGAAGTCCACACACAATTTTTGCGATGTTGTACATAAAATCATGCAAATTTTCTTATAAACAGACCAAAGCCCACCAACCCAAGTTACACAGAGAGAGTGTATGGTGTGAGAAAACAGACGGCATCAGGCATTTCCTAGGACAAAGAAGACATTGCCATCTTGGAGGTAGCCGGGGTGCCCAAAATCGAGGCAGGAATCAACGACGACGACGTTGAAGAGGGATTGGATGGTGGCGGACGCGTAGGTGACCTGCTGGTCTCCATCGTTCCCAACTACAGCATAGCAGGTCCCCGAGCGGAACTCCACAGAGCCCTGCGGCTCTATTGTGTAAGTTGGCAGGTCGAACATGGCTATGGCGTTCTCGCAGTCGGCGGCCGGAACTGGAGCCTGCTGGCCGCCACCGTTAAAATCTTGCGCATGCAGGGTTCGCAATCTACTGCTAGTAGCTAGCATGGCTATGGCGAGAATGCAGATCTCCAAAGCTTTGGCCCCCATCTTCTGATTATCTTGCGCCAAGAACACACACACACTATATAATCAGCCGCTATTCTTGGGACATTCGCCACCTTTTGTCTCAATCAATACTGCCTCATATATATATATACCATTTCCATGAGGATCATAATCCTCATGTTACCCCTCTATGTAGACCCTCCATTATTCAAGACATCTTTGTCCCCCCGTTCACATGGAAACCTTTGAGACAAGATTTTCAATCCTCCCTAACCACCATGTGGTTTCCTTGTTGCAATTCAGTGGAAAGAGAGCACATTGGTATGGGACCAATTTGTGATTCCCCTCCAAACCGGCTTTAACTTTGACAAAACAGCTCGATGAAACACTACTGTTGAAATCAATTGCAAAACGATATTGGCATAGGCAAAGAGAAAAACATACCTTACATAGTACTCATCATCATCATAAAGCCATGAAATGTCAGGGGAGTATTCTTGTAAACAATCCCACCTTATCGTGGATGAGCGGATCTTGCTTGATAAAAGATGAAAACCCACATCTCTTGTGTACGATTCACATTAATATGCCTTTGATCCTCATAGTGTGAGTATGGATTATACTACACTCCACAGTAAGTTTTCTTAGATGGTGTTGCCTAGGCTTTGGACCCACTTGCTCTACTAGTTTCCCTAGGATAGGTTTGAAGAAAAAGCCAATGCTCTTGTAGAATTGTGGTTTCTTCCAATTCTATTTGGCATGAAGAAAATAGTTCATAGCTCAAATTTCTAGGTTTAAAAGTGCAAACTTACCAACTCATGTTGAGCCAACCATGATAAAGAAAACCTATGATCAAAACATCTCACGAGATCCTACGTGGCATGCATATGATGTATACCATTATCACTAGCCTCAAAAATAACTCCTTAAATATGATTTAGCAAACCACCCATCCCACAAACATGTGGCAGATATTGGCAAATCCATATGATATTGCTAATCCAACCATGATGTATAACCTACAATTTCAAAATGAGAAGATGAGTGAGGTGGAATTGATGATGCTTTTCTCACAAGGATGACAACTCCACTATAGTGGTGGGGATAGCTATACCATTCAAGGAGCTGGTAAGTCCTTGTAGTCACTCATATTGAAATTTTTCTCTTCATCACTTCTCTCTTCAGAAGATCTATTAGGCCAAAGCCTTTGATTTTTAAGGAGTTCAAACTCCATGATAAAGGAGGAAGACTAGAAGTATAAAATTCTAGTGGGAACCCATCAAATAAGGGGAGACACAATGGGAAGGCTCTGGCGGCCCATATCAAATAAGGGGAAACACAATGGGAAATAAAAGGATGAAGAAAGTCAAGTATTTCAACTATATCAAGAAAGGGCATTTAACTAATAAGTGAAAAAAAGAAGTTGCAAGAAAATTCCCAAAATAGTGCATTAACGAATAATTAAACATAATAGTCTAGTAGCATCATAACGACTAACCACAAAGGCTATCATTGATTTCCAACACCCCTCCTCAATTTCCACCCATTTGTGAACTATCTCTTTGGTCCAACACTAAGTTGATAAAGATCTCTCTCTCTCTCTCTCTCTCTCTCTCTCTCTCTCTCTCTCTCTCTCTCTCAGAAATCGTTGTAAAGGTATCCGCACAATTCTTATAGATCTCTCCCAAGAGTTGTTGCAATTATATCCCCACTTCTTAAAGATCTCTCCTAAGAGCCATTGTAATTATATCCCCACTTCTTGCAGCTCTCCCAAGAGCTATTGTAAATATATCCACATAATTCTCTATTATTTCAAGCATTAGACTATAGCTAGACTACACACTACAGGTTAACCTCTCCATCCATGATCAGCTCATGCACAAGTGATATTGTATCTCAATATGCTTTGCATGAGTGAGGAGCATCAAGTCCTTCACAAATTCCATGCAACTTTGATTGTTATACAACAACTGATTAGGATTCTCTTGAGCCAATGGCATGTCCATGCCCCAAAATTCTCCTAAACTAGACTACTTCACGCATAACATAGCATGCTACCTTCTTGTACTCAGTAGCCTTTGTAGAAGAAAGTGCCATGTTAGGTTATTTCTTACTAATCTAGGAAGTAATTCTAGAGCCCATTGAGAAACAATAATCAGTAAGATGACTCCCTCCATGCAATCACAATCTCTTATCCAATCCGAGTCACAACATCCGCTCAAAGCTCTTGCACATGATAACATTACAAATGTATTTCAACACCTACATCATCCTTGCCTATTCCACAATGGTTCTCTTGAGGTTGATTTTTTGAGAACCTACACAACACACCAAGATCAGCTCGTGTACAAGTGATATCATATCTCAATATGCTTTGTGTGAGTGTGGAACATTAAGTCCTCCACAAATTTCATGCAACTTTGATTATCACACAACAACCTAGTTGGATGCTCTTGAGCCACATCCATCCCCCAAAATTCTCCTCAACTAGACTGCTTCATAGAAAGCATAGCAGTATGTTGCCTTCTTGTACTCATCAAACAAACTATATAGAAGGAAGTGACATTTTAGGTTGCTTCTTATTGATCTAGGAAGTAATTCTAGACCTCAGTGTGAAACAGTAATAAGAAAGATGACCTCCTACTCTCATAATCTCTTGTCCAATCTGAGTTACAAAATCCAGTCAAAGCTCTTACATGTAGGTGACATCATATGAATGTATTTTCACACCAACATTAGATGTCCTTGCTCAACACATCAAGTACAAAGCTGATGTTTGTCGCTCATGTATTGACTTCATAAGAAGATTAAACTACCCACCAACTTCATGTACTTTTTCATATTCATAAGAGAGGAGAAGTGTCTTTCCTACAAGAAAATTTGGATTAAGCTATATAGGGGTGCTAATTGACTTGCATTTGGCCATACACCAAATGCATGTTAACTTATTATGTTGAGAAATGAATATGTAATTTGTCTCTTCATAATAAAAATACATAGATACAAGTGCATGCAAAAGTGATTTCCCTTCTCTCAGAGAAGAAAAGGAGAAACACTCTCTTCTCCTAGGGAAGAAGCCCCCAATATTATCATTGCTAAAGTCACATTTGTTTAGATAGAGCTTTACATCATCACCTCAAAATCATTCCAATCATAACCCATACATTCAAGAGACTGGATGTCAGCTAGGAAGGGTGTGTGATGTTAACACAATCAACACTTTGATTGGGTTCACGAGAAGTAAAGGAAAAGATGGGTGAGGATAACATTTTTGGAAGCTCATTAGAGTTTGGTATCCATGTTATATAAAAACCTACATGTCAATCAAAAGGAGTTTCTTTCGGCATGGACTCAAAAGGGGTGTTTTATGCCATGTGTGCCAATGCTTAATGTGTCGGAGAGTCGAGTCTGAGAGGGTCAAGATGCCTAGTAAATTACTTCCATTTTATGTACCTCAGATGAAATGGGAATATATAAGCATGGATGTCATTATAGGGTTTCCACCATCGGTCAACTCAAGATATGATTCCATCTTTGTGGTAGCGGATAGATTAGCCAAGGTTACCCATTTGATTCCCACTAAGAAGACTTATACTTCATTAGATGTTGCCATAGTATTCTTAAAAGAGATATCTAGACTACATGGGTTACCCAAATGAATTGTAAGTGATAGAGATGCCAAATTTACTTCAAGGTTTTGGATCACTTTCTTTGAGGTAGTAGGTACTTCACTAGACTATGGCCAAAACTGATAGGGTTAATTGAGGATATTATTCAATCCTACTATGGCCATGAACCCAAAAGATGGATTAATTACTTACATTTGTTGATGGAATTTGCATATAATGCTTCTTATCATTACATCATAGGAATGAATCCCTTTAAAGCACTCTATGGACAGGATTGCCTTACACCATTGACTTTCTCAAACCCAACGAGTAGAGGTGTCAAAGCAGATGCTAGATGAAATGGATCACTAGATGCAGATCATTAAAAAAGGTACCCAAGATGAGAAGAAGCAATATGTAGACCAAAGGAGGTCCACCAAAATATTTGAAGAAGGGGACATGGTGTTTCTCCGGTTATCCTTGGGGAAGTATAGGAAACTCTCCCCTAGATACTATGGGCCCTATGTGATCTCCAATAAGATAGGGGATCAAGCATATGAACTTTTGTTACCTCCTCACCTAAAGGTTCACAACCTGTTCCATGTCATCTTGCTTAACAAGTATGTACCAAATCCTAGCCATATACTAGATGATGAGTAGATCATTTTCCTAGCTCAAGGGTAGGTAGAGCTATAACTAAAGATAATTTTCGATGTCTAGCAGAAACCTCTTAGAAATAAGACCTTGAGAGAGTGCTTTAAAGGGATTCATTCCTATGACGGTGTCTATCCCATGTAATCTATTTTTTGGTTACTTTTTTTAAATTAGATTTGGAATTACATCCTAGACCAACAAGATAGTGGCTATCCCAACTAAGATAGTTGGTGGCTATCCCATCCCTAGTTTCCCATGTAATCTAGTAGCCCTTCCCTCCTTGCTGATGCCCCACTGTGTACTCTTCCTACACTCAGTTTTAACATTGAATGAAGGCCACTCCCTCTACTCATTCTCAGCCCACCTATCCATTACTTTAATTCTAAGAGTAGGTTTACAGAGATGATTTAAGACCAACATGTTAAGAATAGGGTAGTAAAAGGTTAATAGGTTGAGAAATATGGCAATAACTTGTAATAACACAAAATTGCTAGTAAAAGCTAAAGATCTAAAAATCCTATGAAAAATTAATAATTTGATGTATGATGCTTACATGACCCATGAAATTTACTCAAAAAGTGTATGCTTACATGTGAATACAAAAAATATGGCTTTTTAGAAGGTCCACTTATGATGTTTATAGCTATAAGAGATTTATTCTATATTAACCCTTAATGTATTATGTAAACTTACATGGCATAATGTGTGTATATGCACGTGTGCATTCATTAGATTGAAATAACTCTTCAAGCTCAAGCACGGATTAAATGGAAGTCGCAAAGGAATACATGGTAATGTTTATAATGAGACTTCCTTTACCGTAAACCCTAAACCAATTGGTCTTTACATGAGATGGATGTAAAGAGTGTAAACTTCTTCTTACATTATGATTTGCAAGAAGAAGTTTACATGATGATGTAGCCACCAGGTTATGAGATTAATGCACATCTAGATTTTGTTTGTAGGTTATGCAAAGCCTTGTATAGCTTGAAGCAGGCACCCATAGCATGGTTAGACAAGATCGAGGAGTATCCTATTAGCGTTGGATTTTAGATATCCAATGCATATTTCTCAATTTATGTAAAAAAGACAGATAGAGGGACTAGATGAAAGATTTGGGTGAGCTATGGTATTTTCTTAGTATAGAGGTGGTGAGATCACCTAACTTGACTTTTGGATCAATTGCATATCTGTTCACATTTCTTTTTTTCTTTCTTATTGCTATGTATTACACAATGATGTACCAAAATTAGTCTAGTACCGAAATGAGACCTACTTAAGTTTAGTACCATGATGAGACCGAGCCTTTAGTATAGCGAAAATTTACCTTAGCCTAGGACTCACCATGGAAAACATATTCATTATATGGATGTCAAGAAAGCCTTATTGGGTAAAAAGTCACAATGAAACAAGCTGATCATAGGTATTACCATCTCAAGAAGGGGGTTATTATTTAGAAGGGGATTATAAGGGTTGGAGCATGTGCACTAGGCATGGTTTAATAAAACAAATAAGTTATTTAGAAGGGGATTATAAGGGTTGGAGCATGTACACTAGGCATGGTTTAGTAAAACAAATAAGTTAAAGAATGCGTTTAGATCTCGGGATAATAGTACTTGTTGCTCTTTGTTAAGGTAAAAGCCAAATATGTGGAATTGGGCCCAAATAGGGATATACAATGTGTGAAAAAGGAATTCAATTAATTACTCTAGGTATGGCTTTTTTATTTTTCCAAGGTTATTATAAGGTTTTAAAGCCTTTCGTGCATTTTGTCCAACATAAATTGATCTTAAACGTTGTTTGTCTCGTGTCCTTTCCGTTATTTTTTGCCACCCCTCTCTCTACGTTTTTGATAGCAACGGACCGACAGCGCTCTCTCTCTCTCTCTCTCTCTCTCTCTCTCTCTCTCTCTCTAGGTAATGATCACCAGAAATGGACGACTTTATCTCTCTTTCATGAAGTGGTAAGGGATTGGTGTCTCTTGCAAGCAGAGATGACGACGGTTTGCCACAGCCTGTAAGCACATAGTTACAACACGAGGAAGGATAAGGCTTGTGTGCGTCTCAGAGTCGATGTTCTTTGCCCACAAGCTTTCAGGGAGAGGGACATGCGTCCTCTTGTGCATGCTCAACAATGTTTTCATCCTTTTGTGCCTCTCCAACAACACTCAGAGATGATGTATGGTCCCTCTTTCTCAAATTTTACGAATATGAATCCATAGGATTTTTCCTCATAAAAAAGAAAAAATATCAATGGAAGCAAATCCCTCATCAGTGCAGACATTTGGGAGTTTTGAATTTTCAGAGTCATTAGAGTCATTAGAGTCATAAAAGGAATATAAACACACTTGATGATGCAACTTACAAGCATGTAACCTCATCAAAAATTGAATAAACCCAGTTGATGCTGGTTATAGGACAACTTACAACAAGCATACGATTGGGAAAATCTTAAACCATGTAACCTCATCAAAAATTGAATAAACCCATTTCATGAGATGGATCATGGCACGACATGAAGTCCACACACAATTTTTGCGATGTTGTACATAAAATCATGCAAATTTTCTTATAAACAGACCAAAGCCCACCAACCCAAGTTACACAGAGAGAGTGTATGGTGTGAGAAAACAGACGGCATCAGGCATTTCCTAGGACAAAGAAGACATTGCCATCTTGGAGGTAGCCGGGGTGCCCAAAATCGAGGCAGGAATCAACGACGACGACGTTGAAGAGGGATTGGATGGTGGCGGACGCGTAGGTGACCTGCTGGTCTCCATCGTTCCCAACTACAGCATAGCAGGTCCCCGAGCGGAACTCCACAGAGCCCTGCGGCTCTATTGTGTAAGTTGGCAGGTCGAACATGGCTATGGCGTTCTCGCAGTCGGCGGCCGGAACTGGAGCCTGCTGGCCGCCACCGTTAAAATCTTGCGCATGCAGGGTTCGCAATCTACTGCTAGTAGCTAGCATGGCTATGGCGAGAATGCAGATCTCCAAAGCTTTGGCCCCCATCTTCTGATTATCTTGCGCCAAGAACACACACACACTATATAATCAGCCGCTATTCTTGGGACATTCGCCACCTTTTGTCTCAATCAATACTGCCTCATATATATATATACCATTTCCATGAGGATCATAATCCTCATGTTACCCCTCTATGTAGACCCTCCATTATTCAAGACATCTTTGTCCCCCCGTTCACATGGAAACCTTTGAGACAAGATTTTCAATCCTCCCTAACCACCATGTGGTTTCCTTGTTGCAATTCAGTGGAAAGAGAGCACATTGGTATGGGACCAATTTGTGATTCCCCTCCAAACCGGCTTTAACTTTGACAAAACAGCTCGATGAAACACTACTGTTGAAATCAATTGCAAAACGATATTGGCATAGGCAAAGAGAAAAACATACCTTACATAGTACTCATCATCATCATAAAGCCATGAAATGTCAGGGGAGTATTCTTGTAAACAATCCCACCTTATCGTGGATGAGCGGATCTTGCTTGATAAAAGATGAAAACCCACATCTCTTGTGTACGATTCACATTAATATGCCTTTGATCCTCATAGTGTGAGTATGGATTATACTACACTCCACAGTAAGTTTTCTTAGATGGTGTTGCCTAGGCTTTGGACCCACTTGCTCTACTAGTTTCCCTAGGATAGGTTTGAAGAAAAAGCCAATGCTCTTGTAGAATTGTGGTTTCTTCCAATTCTATTTGGCATGAAGAAAATAGTTCATAGCTCAAATTTCTAGGTTTAAAAGTGCAAACTTACCAACTCATGTTGAGAGGATTGCCCCTCATCCCCCTGGCTATATAGTGTGTGGCTTGCTGTCCACACTAGCCTGGCCGCCCATGACTCCGCATGGGCGTCCTCTCCCACTGAACCCACGAATGGCCACATCCTTGGCCATTCGTCTGCCGTCTCGTCGGTCACAGGCGTTACAGCCTACGTGACATTACCCCCCCTTAAGAAGAGTTTTTGTCCTCGAAAACAAACTGGGAAAACCTTTTGGAAATTGCACTACGGCGTTCATCACAGGTAGCTACCTCCTCATCCCTATCTCTCCATTTAACAAGTATCTCTTGGTACACTTTATGTCGGGTTTGTCTGTCATGATATCCTAGAATCTTTTCAGGTTCATGTGGTATCTTTGGTGGCTCTATCAAGTCCACCAAAATCTCTGGAGAAACTACGTTCTCTAACCCGTGAACTGATTTCTTCAGTTTACTGACATGGAAGACAGGATGATGGACTTGAGAACTCTCTGGTAACTCAAGTTTATATGCTACGTCCCCAATCTTCTTAAGGATTTTAAAAGGACCACAATATCTCGAAGAAAGTTTATCACACTTTCCCGTTTTCATGGTTTCTGACTGCGCAGGAACCTTGAGGAATACAAAGTCACCTTCTGCAAAGGTCACCTTTCTACGTCCTTTATCCGCATAAGTTTTAGTGCGATCCTGAGTGCTACGAATGCTCTCACGTACGGCTCTGAGAATATCATTCATATCTTCAAGGAAATCCTTGACAGATTGAATTTTCTCCTTTTCTAGGCCTACAGCCATCGGAGATCTCGGCTGAAATCCATACATTAACATGAATGGTGTAATCCACTCGCTGAATGTTTGGAGCTATTATAGGCAAACTCCAATAAGGGCAAGTACTCTTCCCAATTAGATTGCTTCTTACTAACATAAGAACGTAACGTATCCTCTAGAATTTGGTTAACTCTTTCAGTTTGACTATCAGACTCCGGATGATCTGCCGTACTCATACTTAGAGTAGTATCCAACTTTTTGAAGACTTCCCTCCAAAAATGACTGTTGAACTTTCTATCTCTATCCGACACTATATCTGCGAGCAGGCCATATAGCTTGTAGAGATGTTCAATAAAGAGTTTTGCCAACTCTGGCATTTTAATAGTTTTCTTCGTGGGGCGATAAACTTTGCCATTTTAGTTAACCTATCCACTACCACCCACACCGAGTCATTCCCTCGGCTCGTCTTGGGTAAACCGGTAATGAAATCCATGGAAATGCTTTCCCATTTCCCTTGAGGAATCTCCAGCGGATGGAGTAGTCCTCCAACCTTAAGACGTTCATGTTTATTGACCTGGCACTTATTGCATTTTAGCACATAAGTCTGCACGTCCTTAAACAGACTAGGCCAATAAAACTATCTTTTTACTAGTGCATAGGTCTTCTGAATCCCGGGATGACCCGCACTTAGACTATCATGACTTTCTTTAAGAATTTGGGCCCGAAAGTCAACAATAGTTGGTACACATACTCTACCCTTGTAAAGTAAGTACCCGTCGTCAATGGAGTAATTAGCATATTTCTCCCCCCAACGAAGTTTATCACTCCCCTTTGAAGCCGTGAGGACAGTCAAAGGTGATGAAGGGCCTATGTCAGAGCTCTTCGGCTCCCAACTATACCCGGAAGACACGACTAGTCTCTCCAGACTAACTCTCGCTTCCCTTCCCGTTGCACCTTCGGCCAGGCTCTCCGGACTAGTAACACGTGCCAACAAGGGAGGTGGTCGCGTTTGTGAAGAAGTGCATACGCGTACAGCGCGCCAGACCTTTGTAAAAGATGGATCATGCTCACATAAACCACGTAGTGACTCCGAGAAATCATTCTTGAAGACTGTGAAACTAAGTTCATTAATCTATGGCATGCGACTAAGTACATCTGCCACCACGTTATACTTACCTTTCTGGTAACGTGTCTGAAGGTCAAACTCCTGTAGAATCTCCGCCCACCGAGCTTTTCTTCCCTTCAATTCATTTTGACTTGAAAGTCATTTCAGACTTTCATGGTCCGTACGGACCTCAAAAGTAGCACCATATAAATAGTGTCTCCACTTCTTCAGTGCATGAACTATCGCTAGTAACTCTCGCTCATAAGCCGAGTAGTTACGCTGCACACGGTCTAACTTTTTACTTTCAAATGCAATTGGGCGTCCCCTTTGCATAAGTACGGCCCCAATGGCCTCATTACTAGCGTCTGTTTCCAAAACAAACGGCTCATTTGGATCGACAATAGTCAAAATAGGTGCAGCTGCTCTA
>NC_141063.1:9604810-9624810 GCF_041138505.1 Cibotium barometz
CTATTGTTTAGCTTATTCGTAGAATGCCTCTGGTTTCTACGATTTTTGTTGTTTACTATTGCTATTGCTATTATTTGTATCATTTTTGTTGTTTTGGCATCTGTATTAGCGTAAACTCGGTTTATGTTAACGTTTATTTTGGCAATTTCCTTAAGCTTTGAGGGTGCATGCATGGCTGAGAGTAAGAAAGATGTTGTCTGTGTCTTGAGTGCTTTTTTGTGTTTTTGTCTTATGCCCTTTTCTTTTTCCTATGCCTTTTTCTTTTTCCCTTGCAACAAGGGAGGCTCTTAGAGCCATGGAACAAATGTTGTCCATGGCCATGAGCAACCCTATATTTGCACCTCTGAGCATGCAGGCATGCCCGAGAGAGAGAGGATGTCTCCTAGTGCTTTGAAGCTGCATGCATGCGTGAGAGAGAGTTATTGGCTTTCTGAGTGTTTTTTCCCTTGCAAGGGAGGCTTTGAAGTCAGCTGACAAAAGGCTACCATTGCCATGAGCAACCCTTCATTTGTAGCTTGCATGCACGCATTGTGAGAGAGCGAGAGAAAGTATAGCTTGCTGTCTTAGTGTTGTTTATTTTGCAGAGTCGAGCCTCCAATGTGCAAGGTGATAAATGTGCAAGATCATACTTAGTAGATAGCCACCAATTTACAAGGTCGTAATTCCCAATATAGATGCCAAATCAACTTTATTAGCGTTGCCTGGCTTCACACATTCTGTCGTTGTACCCAAAAAGAAGGCTAGAAAGCAAAGAGATTCGAGTTTGCACGATTCTGAAGGTGTCTCTAGTAACACCCAAAAGTGTGAAGTAGAGAGAATTAAAAATGCTTGCAATATGTGAAATTTTAGAACGAGGAAAAAAAGTAACGGTGGCCAGCACTTCACCTGTGGTTTCCCACTGGTTCTCCAAAGGTTAAGGACCTTACATGTAGCTTCATGGCTTTGCTGTGACATTAACTGTGGTTCAAGGGTTTCATGGCTGTGCAATAGCGTGAGGATAAAGTTAAGCTGGCCTTCTTGGACAGAGCCGCAGCTCAGGCCTGAAAAGAGAAGGCCGTACACAGCATGTGTAAATGAAGACGGGGAGCAACAGCACATATCGTGGATGGTATGTATGAGAACGGGAAGGCTGGCGTGCAAAACTCAAATGCCAAATCCAAATGTGTGCAAGTGTATGCGTTGTTCTGCATACCAATGCAAACGCATGGACTTGAAATTTTTTTGCAATTGAGGATGGTAGGGTAGAGGTTTCAGAGCTGGGCAGGAACATACCCTGCCATCAGGGCTGTACAGAAACCTACCAACCCAATCTACATCTATAGATCTCCTATCTCAGACACTACTAATGAAATCTACATCTATAGATCTCCTATCTCAGACACTGCCAATGAAATCTACATCTATATATCTATGTACATGTACCTGTACTCTAGCCTCATAGAATATTCCACAGTGTACTGTGAACTTTATATACCTGACTATCCTCCTACCATATCCAAGTGTGGCTTCCTAGGGGCGGCCTACACAAACTGACTCACCAACCCAGCATCATAGCTCAAATATGTCTTAGTGATATCATGTAAATCAAACTCCCTATAATGCGCCTGTACATAGTAAGGGCCTAAACACATTTGATTGTTGCTCTCCATTCGTTGTATCCACATTGTTGTTTACAAAAGCCTCTATGGAATCCTTCACTAGAGTATACTAACTACTTATCTTATAAAAAACAACATCTTTGCATGAGTAGTGGGGTTATAGCATCTATAACCTTTCTCCTCAAGGGAGTATCTAATAAAGATACATTTTTTCCCCTTGGGAGCTAGTTTGCTTCTCACTTCATCTAGCACACTTACCTAGGTAATGCAGACAAGGACTTCATCTGTTGGCACATGTACATATGCAGCCAAACACCTTTAAGTGTGCTAAATTTAGCTTTTTACTGGGAAACTTTTGTTCAAGTGTTATGCCATGAGTTGCTACAGTGGGGGTTATGTTCATAACGTAAACTGCAACTGCTACTGCTTCAACCCAAAAATAATGAGACGTTCCTTTCTCATTTATCAATGCACCTATAACTTTTGCAATATGCTTGTTCTTTCTTTTTGCAATCTTATTTTGTTATAAGGTGTACCTGCATATAAACTATCTTTTTATCCCATGTTCTCTTAGATAATCACCGAATTCATTGGAAAAATATTTTTCCTTACCACCTGATTTTAGATATTCTATGTGCGTACCTTTGTCTCTCTCAATCATAACCTTGAAACTTTGAAAGTACGTAAACACTTCACTTTTGTGTTTCATGAAGTAAAGCCACGCCTTCCTAATTTGATCATTAATGAAAGATACACAATAGTGGCATCTTCTGATTGATGCCATCTTTGTTAGTTCTCAAACATCATAATGCACCACATCTAAAGGTCTTTGACTCAAATTCATATCATGTGGAATCACATGCTTACATTGTTTTTCCAATTGGCATGCTTCACAGAAATTGCGCATTCTATCCACATTGAACTTTGGCAATCTATAAACAATGCTTTGGGCATGTATATTTTTTAACCGACCTTGCAAAATATATTGAATATATATACCATGTGCAAACATTGCAGCCTTCACTTCAGGCATGTTTGCATCCAATGTAAATGTTCTGGTAGTTTTATTGCCCTTTCACAACCGCACAGCACCGGGTATTGAAATCGTCTATATAACAACCATGAGGGTTAAACCTCAATCGTAGAACTTGCTTAACCATTTTTCAACAGACACCTAGTTCTTTGTAATGTTTTGAAGATAAAGTACCTCACTCCAAGGTACCTCATTTAGCCATCCTATTAGACAATGGCAGGTCATTTCAGCATGCATAGTAGGATCACTATATCAAATAAATGTACATATTAGGATGGGTTTTTTTAAATCCGGTCTTGTGAATTTGATTTTGGTTTTACACTCACTAAAACTCTATATGCCTTTTAAGATTAGGGTTAAAACCTAGATTTTTAACCCTAATAAAGACCCCTTGTATAAACAACACAAAGAAATGGCTATACCCCCTGATTTATAGACTATCCCTTGAGAATTGTTACCCATGTTTCAAAGATAGTGAGGTGTATTAGAACTAGAGATCTAGAAGTTGGTTTCTTTCTTTTTGTTACACGGTGACAAAAACCTTAGCAGAGAAGGTGTTCTTTTAGTATAACCTTGATCTTGTTAAAAATTTTCTAGGCCATTCAATCTGCCAATTATGCTTGGTATAGTATTACTCTGTACCTAGCATTGATGTTGCGTAAACATTATATGAATTCAATTGAAAGATGTACGTAGAGCATAAGGGACCTCGTAGACATGAAGAGGATGGTTGTGGAACTCCTAGATGTACGGGCAATATTGCATGTCCAAATCGAAGCCTCCTCGTTCAAGCATCTACACTTTTTTGAGGGGAAAACTTTGTGTCTATAATAATGGCCCTAAGGTTAGTTACACATACCCATTCTACCCTCCATCGCATATGCTACTAATGAAAATATCTATCTTTCACCCCCTAGCTAGCAAGGTTGCCTTTGACAAGCATCATTGATGAGCATCATGTCCCTTCAAAAGTGACAAAAAGGAGTAAAAACCAAACATTTTTTAGGGTTCGCATGTATTTTTAAATGCGATTGTAACTATTTGGCAAATATTTGATGATTTGAACTACCCACAAATGAGCACAACAACAACTATCAAAAAGCAAGCTTGCTTGCTAGGCTTCCTTTACATACAAGTTGTCCCCACCATGACAAAGTGGGACAACATGATTCTTTTGTAAAAAATGGAGCTTTGTGTTGATTGATTCTTGTTTGTGTATGTCCATGCTCTCGTGATTACCTAAGCTTTGTCTTTTCATGGTCAGTAGGTGGCATCCTTGTTCAACACCTTTTTGTGTGTGTGTGAAGGGTGGGGGCCTAAGTTTTGATTGGTTATTCAAAACAACAAATTGGGTAGACCTGGTAGCCCCCCCCACCAGCCACACGGGGGTGGAGCTCCGGTGTTCACTCTATATATTATCCCTCCTTGTGAGGTGAGCTTTGTAGCCTTATGGCGTCTTCTCATTAACTAATAGAAGGATCGTTTTTCCCAAAAAAAAAAAAAACAAATTGGGTAGACCTATTTGTGTGTAACTAGCCTAATGGGCGGGCATTGAGTGTGAACCCACTAAGGTTCACTTTCCCAATTCTACTCGTCCAAACAATGTCGACATATAATAGCATCAAGCTACCGGTAGTACAAATAGCTGCCTACATATTTAGCATTTATTTGCAATACTCAAGTCATGGTAGTACAACCACCAACTAGTAACTCACACGTGCACATTTTGGGAGTACTAATTTGTACTGCACTTGAGCTCTTCTCCGCCACCTCCATCCTTGGTACTCAGCGATTAAGCTCCTCGCCACCTCTGAGACTGTTTTTAAACCACTGCTTGCACACAGGGTTGCAGTTTGATGTAAATTTACCTCTCATCGAAAGCTCTGCCAACACACGAGGAATTCAAGCTGGGTAAACTCACATTTGTCCCCCTCCACTTCCATTTTTATGTAGATTTGAGTACAATTTACTTTAAATACAGAGGTTTATCTGGCATAGTGTTTAGAGCATTGGGTTTTCATGGGATTTGCTACAGTTTTACCCTTGGCGGGTGTGTGTAATTTTACCAACAAAGCAGATCTTTCTTAGTTAGTTTCATATGACTGTGTATATATTCAGGTGATGTGCCCATAAAAGGTCTACCAAAATGTAAAAGAAGCGCACAGAGCGAGTCTCTTCTCTAACACCATTTTGCAATAGAGGTGAAACATACTAAATTGAACTGCGAAAGTGAATTCTACAATTATGCTCATAGAGGTCCTATGGTTATTTTGATTATAAACCTTGTTCCTATGAAATAGAAGGATTTTTTATTGGAAAGAAAGGTCTCATCGTAATAACTGGTAAAAAACGATAATTATATATTGGACATGATTTCTTTATGAGAGAACAACAAGGCCCTACAGTACAAGATATTAGTGCATGTTGGGGTGCTATTCCCTCTGTACATGCAGAACATGGTCTTGGTTGGATGTTCTGGCCAGTGATGGCCCTGGGATGGTGCAGAACATGGTTCTGGGTAGGTGGTAAGATGGAGTCTTGGGTGGATGGTGGAGATGGTCCTGTGTTGGTGGTAAGGCTATTCAAGAAGCCTTCTTCATTTTTGCACATAAATAATGCTAGGGTTCTGTATATCTTAGTAGCTGTGGAGCTCCTAGGCCAAACAGAGAGGAGGGGGGCGGGGTGAATGGTGGGCAGGGGAATTGCGTAGGGAAGAGGAGGAGGGCGAAGTGAAAGGCGGGCAGAGTGAGCTGGGACACAGGTGCGCAGCAGGGGGGAGTTGTGCAGGTCAATAGTATGGGTAGAACACATTATGGACCCATATTAACAATCTGATCCTGATGTCACTAAGCCAGGTCATGGCAGAAACCAAGCTGTTAAGGGAAAAAACTCATGGACAAGGTGCACAAGCCTTGCTCAACCTCTACCAGTAATTGAAGATGGAGTACCCAAGTTTGGGTGCAGGCTGGGTGACATGCTACAAACACAATTGGAGCACAGTCGTAAAAAATTTTCCCATCCAAATAACGTGCACATGGGATACTGAGGGGCTTTACACACACGAATGCAGGGAGGAACCGTCTGCACCACGTGTTGCTCTTGGATCGGGCATCTTCCCCATCCAAGCTAGCATCTGTTGGCCGTATGTGTGAAGGGCCTGACTTAGCAAGGTACATTCAAATAGGCCAGGGCTAGGTAAATGAGTCTAGATGCTCTCCGTTCACTTACGTTTCCCTGACATTGAAGGGAAAACTTAGCTTCAATGGCCATGTGTACCCAGAGAAACAGCAGTGTAAAGAAGGCTCGCTGCCTTTGTTGGTAGTTAGTTCCTCATCAAACAATATCCAATGTACTTTGTCAAGAATATTAGGGAAGGGAGCTTGTTGTTGAAGGCAACCTTCCATCTCTAGAAAGACTTTATCATAAACCGGAACATAGGCATCACATTAAAGACCGTAACAAAAGATTTTAGCATTGTATCTTACAGGGTAAGATCAATGTCCTGAAATCAGCCAAATGATTCTTAGTCAGTGAAATCAATTGCTTGTTCCAGCAGCAGCCAAACTATAGTGACTAGCAAAGCATTCACTCAGTATGGAATGAGCAAAGCTCGAGGATGTCAATTACACTCATTGTACATGTTGGAGGTCAATGCTCCACCCTCCCTTTCCAGTCCATATGTGTGTGGATCACTTGATCATGTTCAGCTCCTTCTAGCTTATGTTTGTAAGGCCCCCTTTATGGGGAGCAAACATGTTTAGAGCAGCCCTGACACCCAGCATCTTGATTAGACACCCGATGAGATCTTTTGGTTACAGGTAGCTTTTGCAAGGTTAAGTTCAAGCTAGAGAGTGCAGTTTTGGCAGCATTGCTTAAGCTAGTTTGCAGCATACAGCTAGCTGGTTTGGGCTTGTTTGCTGCCTATTGGGGGGATGATGTCCACAGTGTTTAGGCTTGTTTGGTGTCCATTGGGGGGATGATGCCCATAGTTTGGGGCCCTAATTTAGAACATTTTCAGGCCACTACTTGGGTTGTATATGGCCAACATAACGTTAACCATACAGAGGTTTCTCAGGGCCTATAAAATCCTTCATCTCCCCATTTCACAGATTCTCTCTTTTTCATTGTGCAATGTGATATCACAAAGCAAACAGCCATGTTCAGGATTTTGAAAATGTGGTCCTTGCATCAGTTAGACTTCCATGGAGGTTTTGCATTCATCAAATGACAGAAAAGTTTCTCCTTCAGACTGACCACACTGCCATTTTCACAGTCATCACATTTGGTTGGCATTGGTGCAAAGCACAAATATTGCTCTACTCATGTATGATTAGGTTGACTATGTGGCTAGCCACCTTTCATGTAGTAAGATGAACATTTGTAAGCCTACCTTCACAGGTATAATAGCATCACTCACACATCTGCATAAATACCTGGAGATAAAACATCAGCATATTGGCAGCCCCAAGCACTATGACAAGTATTTCTTCAAGTGGTGGCAGCAGTCTTTGAAAAGTTTGGGTGGAAAAGCCCCTCCATGACCAGCACCAGCTAGGAAAAGATTGTCTGGTCCTCATCAACCAGCACAAACTACATACAGACCAGAATAGGCAACAGAAATGCATGGAATGAACGCTTCATGACACATTCAGCTGAGCCATATACGGTACTGTACAGCCATCTTCTGGACAAAGTTGCCTTGATAACCTTTCCATCCCTGGTAGAGCTGTTGCAACACCACAACACAATGTCTGTCAGAGGCCCTTGAGGGCAGAGAAACACCATCATTGGTCCACCAGGTTTTCTAGAAAGGGTTCCTGCCTTTTCGACATTGTCTCATATTCATCAGCACTTTCAAGTTGATGTAGTTTGATGTGACTGCAGTTGCATCCAGCAGCCGCCTTCTTCTCGTCCTCTTGCCTTCTTCCCCTTCTCCTGCACAGATAAGCCCCTCCTCTTGCCTCTCCCGCTTCTTTGCCTGCATTATTTTTTTGGTTGTATTCAAGTTTGCTGCCTGTCCCTTGATTGGCATTATGGCTTATGCCCAAGCCAATCCTTCTCCATTCCCACAGGCCATGGGAACTATCAATTTCTCACAAGATGGGTTCCTCACCCTCCAAAATGACATCAACGATAAAATGAAGACAACTCTCATTGGGAGAGTCTATGTTTCTCACCCTGCCTGTTGGCAAGGTAGAGATTGGTTTCTGGCAGCCCTCCTGTTAGAACTGGCTATGCGCGTCCTTTGATGCATGTTTACTTGGACCAAGGTTCTTCCAAGTTGACTTCCACTCCCCATAAGCCACATCTCAGGCACTTGCTGGCAACCCTTTTCCCCTTGAGCTTGTGGCAAAGGATTGGCGCCTTACTCCGATTTCTCTCAAATTTCCTGCACTACCACGGTTTTTTGGAAGTTGTTGGCTTCCATAGGAGCTGCATTTGGTCAGGTCCTGGAAGGACCCGTCCATCCAGGATTGCCTACGTCTGCTTCCGCAGAAGTTACTGCCACTTCTGATGGAGTACCCTTAGTTTTTGTTCTTGTTCTTGACCCATCCATCACTGATGGTTACATCTTGCTACAGAGACTGGATGGTACACATTTCCGACATAGAATAGAGATTGCTGGCAGATCAGTTCAGGGCTGAATTTGCCGCCAACAGGGCATCTTGCTAGAGATTGTTCCAGATTGAGAGGCCGCATTACGAGAACGTCCTCAGCCCTACAGCCGCTCTTGCACCTCAGTGTACTACACAGTGATGGGTGATGGTTAAGGATGGCAGGTGTCTCTGGCTGTGCTGGTGCCTGAGCATTCAGTGGAACACCCTAACCCCTTTGCATCTGTGGCTATACATGATGATGATTCTGCACAGAATGAGGATGCCTAGCGTAAACTGGATGCAAGCCAATGTGATAGATCTGGCAAGTTATATCTGGTCACACCTTTTGGTTGGGAGCTGCATGGACCAAAGGTGGTGTATGTATTTTAGTGTCATCCTCTATTTTTCCTTGCATCATTGGCCATAGTGTCATTTTGTTTGCTAGAGCACAGTGGATCATCATTATGCATGATGGAAGACACATTGGTATTCTGAACATGTATGCACCTAATCATAGAGGGGAGAGGATTTCCTTTTGGAAGGCCCTCAGTGATTTGCTTCCTCATGCTGATCATTGGATCATTGAGGGTGACTTTAATATGGTCGAGCAACCAGCAGATAAAAGAGGACTACAAGAGGGTATGGTGCACCCACTTGAAAGGGCCCCCCTTGGAGAGTTTTTTTCTCTCTGCACGTGGCAGATATTGTTAGCTTGAGGATGAGATTCGCAGGAGGCCATCCTCTCTCCCCTTTTCTTGGTCTAATAGGAGGGATGCAGGTTGCATCTATGGATGCTTAGAGCGCTTCTATGTTGATGATTGGGTTTTTGGCGGGAGAGGATATACACTCATAGCATCTGCACTTCAAGATCTGATCATTGTCCAATGGTTTTAGAGATCCATTATAACACGGCTCTACCCCTCGCGTGCGTATTCTTGAGCATTTCTACTCAAATGCAGAGCTCTCATGGCAGGTGATAGATGTATGGAGGCCTCATGACTTTTCTGATGGCCCACAAAGTGTGGCATCCACATTGCAGCGTATTAGTGATTTTTACCAGAGGATGGACTTACTTAGGAGAGAGAAGGTCATTGATCATGAGAGGGCTATCAGACGCTGGTTATCCGCACTATAGAGAGAACATGAAAAGCATCGTGGTGCCCAATGGATTGCAGATACTTTATGTACTGTTAGGGCTGAGCTTCACTATTCTTTGGAGCAAAGTGGAGTATTGCTACCATGCCCAGGAGTCATCTTGGACCCAGATGGGAGCTAGATGCAATAAACACTTCTTTGCTACTCATGGCCCATCTCATAGTAGAGAGTATTAGATAGTTGCAAGATACTTAGGGCACACTTCACTCGGATCTTTCTATGGTGAGGCGGATTGCCTCTGACTTTTATTATCGGCTTCTTATTGCTGAGCCCCAGAAGGATAGAGAATGGTGGAAGGTTTGGGCTACTTTGCACCAGATTGGTCACATGTGTATTTCACTTGACGCCCCCTTCTCCGCTGAGGAGTTTATGTACGGCGTACGCACTCCCATGCATTACCTCAAGGTAAGTGTCGAGGGGACGATAGTCTTTCAGTGTAACTATTTGGCCCTCCTAGCTCTATTCACATGATGGAACCCGTGACTGGAACTGGACAGGTAGATGAGGGCATGGGAACAGGGATCATGAAGTTTGCACATGGAAAAGCGCCAATCTTGGTCAAAAAGTAGAGAAAAAGCAAAAAGTCAAACTAGGTTGACCGCAAGCCAAGGGCACCATTGGCAAGAGGAGATTGAGCTGGACCAAAGAGCTAAAAGTCGCTTTTTCAAAAAGCTGATCTAAGGCCAAAAAGCAAGGCCCCGAAGCCAAAAAAGAAAAGCATAAAAGAACTTTGAAAGCTGGTCTTATTTGAGTAATATTTTATTGTATAAAGTGGAAAAGGGAAAACAAAGAGAGAAAGGCAAAAGCAAAAGCATGGATAAGCTTTTGGCAAAAAGTAGGGCCCTCTTCAAGTATAAAAAGGCTTGAACCTCTCTTGTAGCACCATGAGTAAGATCATTGAAGGAGCTTGAAGATCATCTACTCCATCATCATCATCAAGATCGTGGGAGAGTGCGAGAAGATCATCATCATCATCGTTGGGGCCTGAAACTCCATCGCCACCTATCTGTGAGCTGCTGCCACTGATTGGAGTTGCTGCCCTTGTGCCGCCTGATCTACTGCCACTTGGTTGCCGTACAACCTGTTGGACTGCGCCACTGTACCGCCTGCTCTACTGGAGTCGCCAGCTCGCCATCTGTGCTGTCTGCGCCAGCCAACTAGCGCCGCCACCTCAACCATCTGTGTGTGCCGCCTGCCACCAACTAGCGGCCGTCTGGATTGCCAGCACCTGCTGCCACCCATCTGTGTAGCCACCGTACAGCTGCTGTACGTCGCTTAAAGAACAGCTGCCTGTGCTATCTGATCAGCACCACCTCTGCCACCAGCTTCAGCCAAGTTTTGGCTTGCGCTGCCTGCACTAGTCTGCGAGCTCTTCTCCTTGGTTGGCTGAGCCACTTGTACGGCTGCACCTCCGCCGCCACCTGAACAGTCATCCCCTGCAGCCAGCCACCACTGTCTGCACATTGTTGTTGCGTGCCACCTTCAGCCACCTGTTTGCGCCACTTGCGCCATCTCATCAGTGCCACCCAGATTTGCTATTTGCTGTCTAGCAAAGCTGCTAGCACCGCCAGCCATCTGACAACGGCTCCCAGCTTTTGAGCAACTTTGTTGGGGGTCGTATCTATTCCAGGATTGGGCATCCGTCTTACGATCGGATATCATACACTTGTCATCTACACATACCTCCTGTGTATCTTGTTTACAAGCTTGGAGACATTGGATTTGGACTTGGATCTAGACTTAGATTTGGATTTGGGTTTGGACTTGGATTCATTGGATATTGGATTTGGTACTAGCCCGGTGAGAGATTCTTGTGGGTCATTCCCGTGGTGTGCTCGGCATCAGAGATCTCATGCCTCAACATCGACTTCGACTTGGGATTCTACATCGGCATATTTGTTTGCTTTTGTATCATTATTGTATTGATGTTGGCTTGCGAGCCCGTGGATTGTTCCTGAATAATTCCTCAAAGGGGACGGGGCTTGTTCCCCGCTCAGTGTGTGTGTGTATTCTGCAAGTTCCCTAAACCCTTCTCTCTCTCCCTCCCTCGATCTTTTCTCTCTATATTTCTATCTCTTGTTTGTCACGGCACGCCCCGTTAGGCTTACATTCACCCACCTTTTTTTTTATGACATTTTTGGATGACTTTGGGGTACATACCACTATGGCCCTCCTCCGGGAGATGTGGAACACATGGAGTGCCTTATTTCTCTTACAAAGGGTCTTATTCACCTTATCCCCAAAAGGTGGTGATAAGATGAATATTGGTCAATGGAGGCCTATCACATTGCTTTGGGACTGCCCAAGGCAATACGCATGAGGTTGCAACGAGTATTGGAGGATGCAATTCATGATACACACAATGGGTTCCTTCAAGGAAGAAGCATCTTTGATAAGACAATGGATTCCTTCAAGGAAGAAGAATCTTTGATAATATCTTCTCTTATAGAGAGATGGTTGAATGGGCTAAGGAAAGGAACCAGCTCCTAGCCATCTTATTGTTGGACTTTGAGAAGGCATATGATAGAGTTGATTGGGATTTCCTTAAAAGGGACCCTTAGGTGCATGGGATTCTCTGAATCAGAGGTATTTCATGCTTGTATCAGGACACTTACAATAGTCTACTTGCATATGGTGGTAGAGGTGATCACTTCCAGTTTCACGTGCACACTCCCTTGAGTGTGACGTGGACATGCTTCTACCCATCGGCCAACTCAGACGTCAAGTACATGGCCCGATTCATGTGTTTCAGCTATTTTAGAAATTTTTATCAGTTGTGGACATTTGTCCTCCAGCCCTACAGGCCGATTGGCTCTACAAATATGTATATAAGCATGGACATTGTTCATTCATAAATCCAATACATTTCAGATCTTGGCTGTCTACTCTCTTGTTTGATCTCTACTTGCTTCCGCTTCATATTCACATATTCTCACAGATAGCTTGTGTGTGCAAGGGGTGCTCAGCCAAAGGGCAAGAAAGAGGGGCAAATGCACCTAGTAGAAGGCAGATAGAGCAAGCAAGCAAGGTGGCTTGTTGGTTCTTCAGATGCAGCCAGACAAGGGTGGAAGCAGGTGCATCAAGGGAGTCCAGGCGAGCGGCCGAGTGTGGACTGTTTTTGGGTTATTGTGTGAACACACCTAGTTGGACATTATTAAGGTCGGTAGGGTTGGTGACTACTCACCAACATTAGACACTATATATAGGAGTCTAGGCCTTAGTCATATTCATTCATTGATCAATCATATGGATTCATTGATTCATTGGATAGGAGTCTAGGCCTTAGTCATATTCATTCATTGATCAATGAGTCATTGAGAACCTAGGAGTAGAGCTACCATTGAGTATCTCTATTCAACATTGTATTTTAGTAATACATGGTAGATTAGGTCATCTCTTTCTACTGTTGTGCATGGGTTTAAGTCTCTAATTAGGTGCTAATCGTAATCAATCAATCATAAACACGCTTCCACAAGCACCTGTGTTACATCCAGATCTCTCGTCTTGTACAACAGGGATGCCCCTTACCCCTCTGTTACATTTCATTGTTGAGGAGGCTATGAGTATCTTTTATGGTTTGAGTTACCCTTTGGCTTTTGGACCTTGAGCTTGTTGAACTTGTTGAGCTTGTTGATGATATTATATAATGTTCCTTTTGGATTTTATTGAAGGAGTTTTGCTTAGCTGCATGGGCTCTCATTAACTGGCATTAGTCTGTGGGGTTTTGGATTAGTGACTCGCAAAGAGTCAATTTCGGTGTAGAGCTCAGGTTTACTTGGATTGATAGAGGTTGTATTGCCAAATATTTGGGGTGTCAAGTTGGGATTGGTATATCACATGCACAAGAGTTTGCACCAGTACTTGTGAGCAGAAGTCGATGAAGATGCCACCATGGACCCTTTAGCACCATGAATACTGGAATCACCTTGGAGAGAGCACCCGCCAACTTGTTTCCTTGAATTAAGATGCCACGAATATCAAGGAACTTTGCTTGGCTACGAATTCCTACACAGTGTGTAGTGAACTCCAAGAATAGATAATAAGCTGCTGGACACACCGCGCCCATAATCCCCAACAGTGGACGGAACACATCACGTCCCAAAAGCCTTGAACAATGAACTTGGAACAGGTCCAGTTCATAATCTCTGTTGTACCAAAGATAACCATGTCCTGCCAGATGTCTAATGCTTGGAACTCTGAATCACAGTCCCCATGCACCAGTAAGTGGAGCTGTAATAATCAGTCCCCTCTCCCGCCCACAAGCCTCTTCTGGCTGGAAGCACATGGGGAGAAACTGCATGTGTACTAGAGAAGTACATCATCTGGGTTCTCTTGAGCCGGAAGCGCCCTAGGAGCCCTAGAAGTGGTACTAGAATCTGTATCACTATCTTGTGTCGTGTCTTTGCCTTTTCTCTCAGATGAAGCCTTGCCCTTGGTCTTGTCCTTCTTCTTGGACAAACAATCTTTGGACAGATGGCCTCTTTTTCCACAGGTAAAGCCGTGACTCCGACCTTTCTTCTGAAGTAAGGAAAGTGCCTGGTCAGAACTGGTGACTGACACCTTCAATTTACCTTGTGAGACGAGAACGGACTCCTCCAAAAGTAGAGAGCTAAGATCATCAAAATCCAACTGAGTGGATATGACCTAGCACTGCAAAGATCGAGAAATCACATCATAGTCCGGAGGAAGCTTGGTGAGGATAAGAGCAGCCAGCTGAGAAGAGGACAAAGCAGCACCCATAGCCAGTAACTGGTCATGGATAACCTTGGCCTTCATGAGAAACGAATGCATAGAACTGCCTTCAGGGAATAACAAACCGTAGAGCTTTCCTTGCAAGGTAACTGCCCTCATCGATGAATCTCGTGTAAAGAGATCCTCCAATTTTGACCATACCTGATGAGCACTGGTGAGAGTTTGCACTGCCGGTGAGACCTCCTTTGTGATGGTCCACACAAGCACAGAATGTGCCTTGGAGTCCTGATTCTCCCAGTCTTGTAATTCCACAACAAATTCATCCTCCTGATCTTGAGTCCACCTCCTAGAGTTTTGAGGACGCTCGGGCTTCCTTTCAGTGCCCTAAACAATGTCCCACAAACTCTTGTGGATGAACTAGATCCGCATCTGAAGCTTCCAATGAGCATAGTTGGGTCCTTTCAACTTGTCATCCTTGTTCGTACAGGGGGGAGCCATATCCACAGCAACAAATAACAAATCTCAGCTCTCCAAACACTTCTCTCAAGTGCTTTCCAACGAAGCGAGGCACCAGGAACAATCAGCCCCCTCTCAAACCTGAGAGAGAAAGAGGCGGGACAGTAGCAAAACAGTCCAAGATCCACTGGGAACCTCCTATTGGAAGGGCAGGGACTCGTGGAGGAAGAAGACAATGTAGGGCCACTTGTTTGGCAGCACCAAATGCAAAGAAATCACCACAAAAACAGATGTCGGTGCAGAAAACACAGCCACAACTCCACCTTTTGCCTCTGTAGAAGAAAACGCAGCCAAGTAAACTGGCCAGCTTGCCTCTATAGGAGAAAACACAGCCACCAAAACTGCCCGGCAGCAAACAGCAAGCTGGCTGGACCTGAAAATGCAGCAAAGTTGAGAAATGCAGCCACTTGTTGTCACGGATCTGCAGCCAGGAGAGATACGGAGAAAAACGCACAGCAAAGGAGGGAAAGGTGGGAAGATTTGCAAAGTTTGGAGCAGCCTGGACCTAAGCGTATGATACCATGAAGGAGATAGCACAGGTGGAAGCATAAAGAGTAAACATATGAGAGAGTGCAAAGGAGATTGAGAGTTGCACAAGATCACCTTTTATAACAGCGTAAAGCTTTACAATGGCAATAGCCAGCAACTAAATAAGTGTTGGAACAATGTGCAAGGGAAGTGAATGTATGAGTGAATAATGGGGAACTCCTTATATAGTGCAGCACGGACCTGGCCGAGTGCCTCTAGGGCTGGCCGACTGGCCCTGGACAAAATAAATAGGAGAAAATCAGTAAAATACCAAATAAATGCTAAAGCCCCAAAACATAGAGATGCACAATTCTAACACACCTATCTTTAGAGAGGTAGAGTATAGGGCTCCTTCCTCTCCACTTATAGCGACCATTATCAGAGCCTGGAAGAGCATGATTTGCTGGGGACTTGGACAAGGACTTGACACTTGATTTGGCCTTCCCAAACACCCGACCATGGGTTTAATGTGCCCAGTTTGGTGATTACATCTTGCAAAGAGGGTTACATAGACTTGTGCCACGGGCACATCAAAACTATACCATAGTGACAGGCGACTTATCCCTTAGACTAGGGCTCACAACATGCTCAAGTTGTTCTAATTGCAAAATGTTGCTCATTTTATTCTGTTAAGAACAATGTGAGAGCTTCTGAGCTGTGTGGACATTGTGTACAAGGTCTGTCTAGATATTTTGGGCTACAGCAGATAATTGTCATTGATTGGGATGGTCACTTATGGACTCTGGAGGGCCATCTTTGAAAGGCTGTGTAGGTTGAATTGTAGAGTATTCATGGATGATGGTCAAGCTATTAGATAAGCATGATCATGTTTCATTGCATGCATGCAATCCGTTTTTTCACACTGCCTTACTTACCCTCTTTCTCTGCTTTGTTGCGAATGTAATTTGCCTCGGCGTTATTTTAAGTGTGATGAATGTGCCTTTGCTGTGCAAATCACTAATGCACATATATATGACCACTACTATCGTTGCTAATTTCGTGTTAATCTTACAAGCTTATATGCTAGAAAGATCAAGAGCAAATGACATTTATAGTTTTTGGCCAACCATGGGATGTGGTGCTCCAAATGCTGCATTCTGTTTACCAAGGGATTGAGTTCTCCTTGTGTGGCACTCATATGGATTGAGCAATCAGCAGACAGCTCTGTTTGCAAGCATGTTATGGAGGTTTCTGTCTTTCCCTTTTAAAGATCTAGATGGTGATGCTCAAAATGCTTATGTTCCATTAGTTTTTAAGTTGTTCTATGCAACTTTGACAGGTCTACCACAAGGTTTTACTCAGCACCGAGCAAGCAAAGCCCCACCTTTAGCAAGTAGAAGGGAGAAGGGCGACAAATTGTTAAGAAACTGAGTTGAAGTGGCCAGCAACGTGTGCTTGCCACAAATAGCTTAAACAACTTAGAGTAGCATGGTTCACACTCAATATCCTAAATTTCAGAACTTGTTCGTCCTCTCTCTCTCTCTCTCTCCATCACACACACACACACACACACACACACACACGTTTACTGGTTTGCACATGCATTTAAATTCAATAAGGAAAGCCTAAATGCAATCCCATTTTATGAGCTGAGCTGCCATCCCTGGCTTAGCTATCATATCAAAACACTCCTCTTATCATAGTTGTCAAATGACACACCCAGAGGATCCCAGAGAACACTAACAAAGTACATGTAAATGCGATGTAAACACCATACACTGTCAAGCAATATGATGGAAAGGGAAGAACTATGATGTTTTCTATTATGAAAACTGTGTACCAAAAACACCCAAAACACTACCACCCAATCCTTAGATAAGAAGAAAGATCCTTCAAAGAGTAGAAAAACTATGCCATGTCTCTTGGAGTCAGACTTTTTATCATTGTCTCATATGTCTTATTGTGCAAGTGACAATGTTTTTTCCTACTATGCCAGGGGCTGCTTTGTTACAATTTACTCTCCAGCTGCAGTACTGTAACCAAATCTCACTGTAAGTGCTCCAAGTAGAGGGCCTCATTGTATATAGCATTGTATTCTAGACCTTCACAAAATCGTTGTTCGTAGACTCCCAAATCACCGTGCCATCACAGGTACACAACTTCTTGTAATTTTCGCCCACACCTGCACTCCGTGCGATAACAGCAGCTGCAATTCCAGGTTTACTCTTGTCCTCTGTTCCATAAACCACCAGTGCTCTCCCAGGTAAGTCTGATACTTTCAGCATGGACTTGAATCCGGAATACTCTGCTTTACCAGCAACGTCCACAACAAGAACTCCAAGGTCACCTACAGGCTGCAAAAGGGGTGTAACGATGGTTGAAAAAACTTGGCATATCACTTTAACCTTCCAACTGCTTACTTTTGGAGCAATTTATAGGCAATGAGTAACTTACTTCACTTAGAGTTGTGCCAAGTGAACTACTGTATATGTTGCCAGTACTAGCAGCACCTCGTGTTAAATCACCATATTCATTGATGGACCATCCATGAGGCCCTTCAGACAATCCGCTAAAATTAGCCTCAACACGTGCTAGCTCCATGCTGACTTGCACTATACGCACTACACCAAATATTTCTGGGCCTTTGAACTCGGCTACTGTGGCAGCATTTTGAAAATCTGCACCATAAATGGACCAGTTCAACATGTTGTTGACATATCCTGTCTGATTTTTACAATGAAATCAGTAGCTAAACAACTCAAGTTCATCATGGAAAAAACTGTGTACATTCAAGAGCGCCTTGGCCGATGAGTCTTGCTTTCCGACCAGTCTGCTCTAGAGCTTCGTTCAAGCTTGCCGTGCCTTGCACTCTGACGACTTGATTTAGCAAATCAACATCAACTCTTTTGACACCTGGAATACATGCCAAGTGAAAGACAGTGAGAAATGAGCAAAGAAAAAAGGAGCCTCATATACCAAGGGGTCCAAATCCTGACAGGTAGAGACAGACATTATGATTCGAAGCTTGATAAGCCAGCTAACCTTCGAGCGGCTCTAATTTCTTGCGAATGGAGGAGACACATCCTTCACATTTCATGTCCACCATAAACTCTGTCTGCAAGTTAAAAGGACATAAGAGCACTCCAGAATATGGACCACTCTACCCATGCTAAGAAGATACCATCTTATTGACATGCAAAGCTTCCAATTTATCCACAAAATTAAAAAAAACAACTGAGATATTGTTATAAAACTTCTCATTATCATGATATATACCATCATAAGGCCAGATGAATCTGAACTTAATATAGACACCCGAGAAGAAATAATAATAATAACTTGCCAAAAATACTTCATTATCATGATGCTTCATTTTTTGATAAGGGCGTCAGTTCTTCTTTACCATGACATCCAGTAGAGCACCATCATGGCCCTGCAATTTCACGATCCATCTCAATAAGAGTGCGACATTTTTCATGGAAGTAAGTAAAAATTTCATGTTTTGAATATTTTTCCCCTGACAACAAAACCCACCCTGATGATGTTTCCTAAGCAAATCCTAATCTTCAAATTTAATAAGCATAAGCATCTAATAATCACCAAAATGCCAAAAATGTAGAACATATTAATCCCGTTGCTTTCCATAAATGCAATTCCCTTGCTTTCCATAAAACCCTTGAAAAAAAGAACCACTACGAAGGCCTTCTAATCATAGAAAATGTTTCTGATGAATTTGCCTTAGTCGACTTTATTTTAGGTAATCAGGAACAGTTTAAGGCAAGGTTGTGCGGATTAATGAGATAATTGGATTGCAGACTTACGCTCTGGGCCAGGATTTCTTGTGCGGGGGCCTTCTCATCGGACGTGAGGGTGCCGCCGAGCGCCATAGCTTTCGTTACGATCGTGCTATGAGAAGGGTTATTCTCTCGCGGGAGGAGGCCGAATCTTGAACGAAATCCCTGGTGGGCGCGAGATTCCTCGTACAGATTCCTTGCTATGGCTGTTGCAGCAGCTGCAGAAGACAATCCAAGGGAGGGCCTTCAAAACTGCCTGCGTGTGCTTTCTCATTAAAAAGATCATAGTAGTGAAAGCAATTCCCATTGCTCATCCAAAATGTTTTTTGCATTTCCATTAAAACATATACTCGTTTTTTTCGGCTACGGGGGTAATAATTAATTAGCGTGTATAAAGGTTTTAACCTTTGGGCCCTAAGCAGAGCACAACGAAACGAAAAAATTTCAGCGAAATGAAAAAGACCATAAACAAAAAAAAAAAAACTTTCGTTGTCTTGTGTTCTCTCTCTCTCCCTCCCCCCGCATTCGTTTCGTGAATCTCTCTCTCTCTCTCATGCTCGAGGCCAAAGCCTCAAAATGGCCACCACAGCTTATTTGCATTTTATTCCTAGCTGAGCGGTTAAGGAAGGATCTAGAAAAACCTTGAGAATTCTATTTTTTTTAAACCTCCCATCTCCTAAGGTTATACCACCTCACTCTTAAGGTTATACCACCTCAACAAATTAATTAATTGTAAAACAAAATTTGGCACCCATATTGACAGTTCATTCCTTCTCTGCACATATATTAATTAGTGCCCACTAACGTTGGCTCTAATTAAAATAAGTTAAAACCTAAGCTAAAGCTAAGGTCCTAGACCAACAAATCTTGAACGTCAACAGCAAAAAAAGAATATATTCAAATCTTGAACGTAAGCAAAAAATATATATATTCCATTACCATATATTACAAGGTTGTCAGCTAGAAAAAACTATATTTTACGAGGTCGTCAGCTAGAAAAAACTATATTTCATTGCGATATATTTTACAAGGTCGTCACCCACGCACGTGGAAGACATTTATTTCTTGCACACACATATATTATATATTCACAGCATGGTCTTGCACAGACAGAGCAACTACATGAAGGCCTCATCACTCAGATTGT